>NC_140993.1:208478510-208654131 GCF_052327205.1 Somniosus microcephalus | reverse complement strand
CTCGGCCTCGCCCCGCTCTCCCTCCCCTCTCTCCCCCTCTCATCCCTCCCCCACCTTCTCCACCCCACCCTTCCCTACCCCCCCTTCCCTACCCCCCTTCCCTACCCCCCTTCCCTTCCCACCCCTTCCCCTCACCCCCTCCCTCCCCCCTCCCCTCCCCCTCTCCCCCCTCCCTGCTCTCCCCCTCCCTCCCTCCCCCTTCCCTCTCCCTCCCCCTCTCCCTCCCTCCCCCGTCCCTCCCTCCCCCTTCCCTCCCTCCCCCTTCCCTTCCTCCCCTTCCCTCCTCCCTCCCTCCTCCCCCTTCCCCTTCTCCACCCCTTCCCCTTCCTCCCCCTTCCCCTGCCCCTTCCTCCCCTTCCCCTCGCCTCCCACCCTCCCTCCTCCGCTCCCCCCCTTCCCTCCTCCCACCGCCCCTCCCCATCCCCCCTTCCCCTTCCCCTCCCCTTCCCTCCCCTCCCCTTCCCACCTACCCCTTCCCCCACCCCTCCCCCCTCCCCCTTCCCCCCTCTTCCCCCCCTCCCCTTCCCCCTTCCTCCCCCTTCCCCCTCCTCCCTCCCTCCCCTTCCCCCCCTTCCCCCCCTCTCCCCTCCCCTCCCCCCTTCCCCTCCTCCCCCTTCCCTTCTCCCCCCTTCTCTCCCCTCCTCCCCTTCCCACCCCCCTTCCTCCCCCTCTCCCCTCTCCTCCTTCCCCCCTCCCCCTCACCCTCTCCCCCCTTCACCCCTCCTCCCCTCCCCCTTCCCCCCCCTCACCTCCCCCTTCCCCTCCCCTTCCTCCCCTTCCCCTTCCTCCCCCTCTCCCCTTCCTCCCTCTCCCCCTTCCTCCCCTCTCCTTCCCTCTCCCCTCCCTCCCGTCTCCGCTCTCTCTTCCCCCCGTCTCTCGCTCTCTCTCTTCCCCCCCGTCTCCGCTCTCTCTCTTCCCCCCCGTCTCTCGCTCTCTCTCTTCCCCCCCGTCTCTCGCTCTCTCTCTCTTCCCCCCCGTCTCTCGCTCTCTCTCTTCCCCCCCGTCTCTCGCTCTCTCTCTTCCCCCCGTCTCTCGCTCTCTCTCTTCCCCCCCGTCTCTCGCTCTCTCTCTTCCCCCCGTCTCTCGCTCTCTCTCTTCCCCCCGTCTCTCGCTCTCTCTCTTCCCCCCCGTCTCTCGCTCTCTCTCTTCCCCCCGTCTCTCGCTCTCTCTCTTCCCCCCCGTCTCTCGCTCTCTCTCTTCCCCCCCGTCTCTCGCTCTCTCTCTTCCCCCCGTCTCTCGCTCTCTCTCTTCCCCCCCGTCTCTCGCCTCTCTCTCTTCCCCCCCGTCTCTCGCTCTCTCTCTTCCCCCCCGTCTCTCGCTCTCTCTCTTCCCCCCGTCTCTCGCTCTCTCTCTCCCCCCCGTCTCTCGCTCTCTCTCCCCCCCGCTCTCCTCCGCTCTCTCCCCCCGCTCCGTCTCTTCCCCCCGTCTCTCGCTCTCTCTTCCCCCCCCGTCTCTCCGCTCTCTCTCTTCCCCCCCGTCTCTCGCTCTCTCTCTTCCCCCCCGTCTCTCGCTCTCTCTCTTCCCCCCCGTCTCTCGCTCTCTCTCTTCCCCCCCGTCTCTCGCTCTCTCTCTTCCCCCCCGTCTCTCGCTCTCTCTCTTCCCCCCCGTCTCTCGCTCTCTCTCTTCCCCCCCGTCTCTCGCTCTCTCTCTTCCCCCCCCGTCCTCTCGCTCTCTCTCTTCCCCCCCGTCTCTCGCTCTCTCTCTTCCCCCCCGTCTCTCGCTCTCTCTCTTCCCCCCCGTCTCTCGCTCTCTCTCTTCCCCCCCGTCTCTCGCTCTCTCTCTTCCCCCCCGTCTCTCGCTCTCTCTCTCTTCCCCCCCGTCTCTCGCTCTCTCTCTTCCCCCCCGTCTCTCGCTCTCTCTCTTCCCCCCCGTCTCTCGCTCTCTCTCTTCCCCCCGTCTCTCGCTCTCTCTCTTCCCCCCCGTCTCTCGCTCTCTCTCTTCCCCCCCGTCTCTCGCTCTCTCTCTTCCCCCCGTCTCTCGCTCTCTTCTCTTCCCCCCGTCTCTCGCTCTCTCTCTTCCCCCCCGTCTCTCGCTCTCTCTCTTCCCCCCCGTCTCTCGCTCTCTCTCTTCCCCCCCGTCTCTCGCTCTCTCTCTTCCCCCCCGTCTCTCGCTCTCTCTCTTCCCCCCGTCTCTCGCTCTCTCTCTTCCCCCCCGTCTCTCGCTCTCTCTCTCTTCCCCCCCCGTCTCTCGCTCTCTCTTCCCCCCGTCTCTCGCTCTCTCTCTTCCCCCCGTCTCTCGCTCTCTCTCTTCCCCCCGTCTCTCGCTCTCTCTCTTCCCCCCGTCTCTCGCTCTCTCGTCTCTTCCCCCGTCTCTCGCTCTCTCTCTTCCCCCCGTCTCTCGCTCTCTCTCTTCCCCCCGTCTCTCGCTCTCTCTCTTCCCCCCGTCTCTCGCTCTCTCTCTTCCCCCGTCTCTCGCTCTCTCTCTTCCCCCGTCTCTCGCTCTCTCTCTTCCCCCGTCTCTCGCTCTCTCTCTTCCCCCCGTCTCTCGCTCTCTCTCTTCCCCCGTCTCTCGCTCTCTCCCGTCTCTCGCTCTCCCCGTCTCTCGCTCTCTCTTCCCCCGTCTCTCGCTCTCTCTCTCTCCCCCGTCTCTCGCTCTCTCTCTCTTCCCCCGTCTCTCGCTCTCTCTCTTCCCCCGTCTCTCGCTCTCTCTCTTCCCCCGTCTCTCGCTCTCTCTCTTCCCCCGTCTCTCGCTCTCTCTCTTCCCCCGTCTCTCGCTCTCTCTCTTCCCCCGTCTCTCGCTCTCTCTCTTCCCCCGTCTCTCGCTCTCTCTCTTCCCCCGTCTCTCGCTCTCTCTCTTCCCCCGTCTCTCGCTCTCTCTCTTCCCCCGTCTCTCGCTCTCTCTCTTCCCCCGTCTCTCTCGCTCTCTCTCTTCCCCGTCTCTCGCTCTCTCTCTCTTTCCCCGTCTCTCGCTCTCTCTCTTCCCCCGTCTCTCGCTCTCTCTCTTCCCCCGTCTCTCGCTCTCTCTCTTCCCCCGTCTCTCGCTCTCTCTCCTTCCCCCGTCTCTCGCTCTCTCTCTTCCCCCGTCTCTCGCTCTCTCTCTTCCCCCGTCTCTCGCTCTCTCTCTTCCCCCGTCTCTCGCTCTCTCTCTTCCCCCGTCTCTCGCTCTCTCTCTTCCCCCGTCTCTCGCTCTCTCTCTCTTCCCCCGTCTCTCGCTCTCTCTCTTCCCCCGTCTCTCGCTCTCTCTCTTCCCCCGTCTCTCGCTCTCTCTCTTCCCCCGTCTCTCGCTCTCTCTCTTCCCCCGTCTCTCGCTCTCTCTCTATCCCCGTCTCTCGCTCTCTCTCTTCCCCCGTCTCTCGCTCTCTCTCATCCCCGTCTCTCGCTCTCTCTCTTCCCCCGTCTCTCGCTCTCTCTCTTCCCCCGTCTCTCGCTCTCTCTCTTCCCCCGTCTCTCGCTCTCTCTCTTCCCCCGTCTCTCGCTCTCTCTCTTCCCCCGTCTCTCGCGCTCTCTCTCTTCCCCCGTCTCTCGCTCTCTCTCTTCCCCCGTCTCTCGCTCTCTCTCTTCCCCCGTCTCTCGCTCTCTCTCTTCCCCCGTCTCTCGCTCTCTCTCTTCCCCCGTCTCTCGCTCTCTCTCTTCCCCGTCTCTCGCTCTTCTCCCCGTCTCTCGCTCTCTCTTCCCCGTCTCTCGCTCTCTCTCTTCCCCCCGTCTCTCGCTCTCTCTCTTCCCCGTCTCTCGCTCTCTCTCTTCCCCGTCTCTCGCTCTCTCTCTTCCCCCGTCTCTCGCTCTCTCTCTTCCCCCGTCTCTCTCGCTCTCGCTCTCTCTCCCCGTCTCTCGCTCTCTCTCTTCCCCGTCTCGCTCTCTCTTCCCCGTCTCTCGCTCTCTCTCTTCCCCCGTCTCTCGCTCTCTCTCTTCCCCCGTCTCTCGCTCTCTCTCTTCCCCCGTCTCTCGCTCTCTCTCTTCCCCGTCTCTCGCTCTCTCTCTTCCCCCGTCTCTCGCTCTCTCTCTTCCCCGTCTCTCGCTCTCTCTCTTCCCCGTCTCTCGCTCTCTCTCTTCCCCCGTCTCTCGCTCTCTCTCTTCCCCCGTCTCTCGCTCTCTCTCTTCCCCGTCTCTCGCTCTCTCTCTTCCCCCGTCTCTCGCTCTCTCTCTTCCCCCGTCTCTCGCTCTCTCTCTTCCCCCGTCTCTCGCTCTCTCTCTTCCCCGTCTCTCGCTCTCTCTCTTCCCCCGTCTCTCGCTCTCTCTCTTCCCCCGTCTCTCGCTCTCTCTCTTCCCCCGTCAGTCGCTCGCTCTCTTCCCCCGTCTCATCGCTCGCTCTCTTCCCCCCCAGTCGCTCGCTCTCTTCCCCCCCAGTCGCTCGCTCTCTTCCCCCCCCAGTCGCTCGCTCTCTTCCCCCCCAGTCGCTCGCTCTCTTCCCCCCCAGTCGCTCGCTCTCTTCCCCCCCAGTCGCTCGCTCTCTTCCCCCCCAGTCGCTCGCTCTCTTCCCCCCCAGTCGCTCGCTCTCTTCCCCCCCAGTCGCTCGCTTCCCCCCCAGTCGCTCGCTCTCTTCCCCCCCAGTCGCTCGCTCTCTTCCCCCCCAGTCGCTCGCTCTCTTCCCCCCCAGTCGCTCGCTCTCTTCCCCCCCAGTCGCTCGCTCTCTTCCCCCCAGTCGCTCGCTCTCTTCCCCCCAGTCGCTCGCTCTCTTCCCCCCCCAGTCGCTCGCTCTCTTCCCCCCCAGTCGCTCGCTCTCTTCCCCCCCAGTCGCTCGCTCTCTTCCCCCCCAGTCGCTCCCTCTCTTCCCCCCCAGTCGCTCGCTCTCTTCCCCCCCAGTCGCTCCCTCTCTTCCCCCCCAGTCGCTCCCTCTCTTCCCCCCCAGTCGCTCCCTCTCTTCCCCCCCAGTCGCTCCCTCTCTTCCCCCCCAGTCGCTCCCTCTCTCTTCCAACAACAACATGCCCTCAAAAAAGCCTCGGCACCGCCAGGCACCCCCAGCTAGTTTATTATATACTAGTACTTCATTGGCTGTAAAGTGCTTTGCGACATCCGGTAGTCGCGCAAGACGCTATAGAAATGCAAGTTTTTCTTACTAGAAAATCAACATTAGAATTAAACAACATCTTCGGTTCATGCACGATTTAGAACTGCTTTAACAAAAATTAAAAATAACACCTTCTGACTCTCGAAAATGCATACCCTTTTGGAAAACCAAAGTGAATCTTAAACTAACCCCTTAATAAAGGTTTATATACGCATGATGATTTTGCTCAGGCTGATTGAGGCCCTCCAAATATCTTGATGGACACAGTTTTCCCTGTCTAAACTTGTCCGCCTCGCTACCTCCCTTGCCTCCTTTTAAGACGCTCCTTAAAACCTACCTCTTTGACCAAGCTTTTGGTCGCCTGCTCTAATTTATCCTTATGTGGATTGGTGTCAAATTATTTTGTCTTAAAATATTCCTGTGCAGTGCCTTGGGACGTTTTACTACGTTAAAGGCGCTATATAAATACAAGCTGTTGTTCTTGTTGTTGTTTGTGGTGGAGCACATGGTTTTCTCTTGTCATCAGGTCCGTTCCAGAAGCAATCTGTAAATGTGCATCCAGGTAGAAAGCGGCGAGGTCACAGAGCAGTGAGGAAGCGAACCCTTCCTTCATATGCTTGGGTTTTTAAGTGACAGTCCTTTTATTGTTGAACCACATCTCTGGGGCAGTTGCTTGCCAACAATAGGCTTCTTCAAGAATAACCCCAGGGTTGATTGATACTCCATTTGCTTTCTTTCAGTGTCTTTCATGTAGATAAGTTAAAAAAATCTTTAGCCGATCTGGAGCCAGGCTTTGCAAGTTGCTATGGTGATCTGTTCTTCTCTGTGTGGTCTCTAACGAGGTGTAATTTAACAGTCTTTTTTTGTTTCTGCCTGTTTGGAGCAGATTTTAATTATTTTATATAAAACTATTGTTTATCAGATGTGTTTTTACTGCAGCAGCATTTTGTACCTTTGGATTCCCTGCATCACTTTGAGGCATGGCTTTCACTTTGAGGTATGATGCCCTGTACATTATTAGGCTTTATATATAACAGTGGATAACCTCAAACTTGACAGGAGAGCCTATTTAAAGAAGTTCTTTGACTTTTCAACCAAACAGTATCTCAGGGGCTGTCTGACTGTTGGCCTTAAACCATAACATCTACTATTGTCCTGGCATCAGGGTATCGAGAGCTCCAGAGATAAATGTGACTGCTATATATGCTCCCATATTTAGGAGAGTCTCTCTGACTGGGAGACAGAAATGACCAAAACACTAAATGCAAACTTGTAGGCTTTACTTTGGTGACACTTGCAAGTAATCTTTACAGTATTGATAGTGTTCACGTGTTATTAATGTGTTATTGTGTCTTTAATGGAAACCCTGAAGCTATGATATCTCACAATTGCTGATGAATGGTTAAATAAATACAACTATTGCATCTGAATTCCAGTTCAAGAATGATCCAAATAGAAGTCCAATTTTTTAGCATCTCCTTACATTGTTTTAATGCTTATTGTGACATCAAGAGCTTAACTGTTAAAGAAAGCTTACATGACAACATTAACCTCACAACACCGAATTACCTATTAGTAAACCACTGAATTAGCAACAGTGAATGCCTAAGATTTAATCTGTTTAACAGCAGATCTCTCTTTTCTGGTATTAAATCAACTGATTTTAAATTAAAACCAGTGTAGCTTGATTAAAAGCTCTTTAATACCTGCAGATGATCATCTCTTTCAATTATTTTCACCCACTACTCAATTTGCACATGGCACACAGTAAATCGAGAATCTCTGCTGTACTGTCCATTACCTTAGCAATCTCCATATAAGCGCACTTCACTCTTCTCCATATGTTTGGTAAATGCCAGAGGATGGTGAAAAACAAGTTAATGGGTGTGAGGCACCTGTGTTGTGGGACAGAATATTGTGCTGAGTATATTTAAATCCACCCTACTTCCAGATCTGCTACACTGGTTTAATGCGAATGTTAATTATAATTATTGTAGTCAGCTACGTGAAAATGCATGAGCCACATTGCATCATAAATGCACTTGGGGAAATCACCTGGAAAATAATCTTTTCTCAATGTAAGCGCATTGTGAAGATTGTACCTTTCTTTAAGATATGTTTAGGCCCTGGCAGTCTGCACATACCCTCGTCTAAGTGTAGAGCCCAATCTTCAGCCTTTTTTTGCTTCAGAAGTACAATTACTGTATGCAGCTGCTCTGTCATCAATTTTAAGTGAATGGTTTAACATCCGAGTGGAGGAATTTAAGATGCTGTTTGAAATTACTACATGACAAATTGCAATCGTAAAAAAAGGAAAGCATTTTGACATGACAAACCCAGATTTATGAACCGGTACTTGGTTATTTTATCCTTGTGTAGCGAGTCGTATAATTGATAAAATTGTCATGACTAAAGCAAGGGCTATGACTTGCAGATTTATTTCCTGTGAAGGTACAATAGACAGCCATTCTATTCAGGAAGATATCAATTAGTTGTTATCGTCACTACGGTTACATAGGTTGCTTTATTTAGTCCTTGATTTGTCAGGAGAAGCAACACATTATTTTTGTTAAGAAAAATGGGCTAAGGCGTGAAATTCTTTCAATAATGTCATCATGAATACAAAACGGGACTCACCCCAACTTGTTCCACCAAACAGGAATTTCAACCATAAAACCTCATGATTCCATTAAACTAACATTGCTGAGATGTGCCGTGTATCTTGTCATTTGTGCATGATATTAACGAGGGCCTAGAAATTGGAGGTGTTAGCGCCAGCCGTGAAGGTCCGTTGTGTTGAAAGAAATGGCAACTGCCTCACTTCCTCCTGCTTATGGCGGGTTCCATGGCGGCCGCCATTTTTGGAAGGTCGGCAGCGCTACTGTTGCCTGCGCTTGCGGAAAGTATTTTAATTAGTAGGAGAGTGACTTCAATCGCTGTGCAACGCCGAATTGACGCACGCGCATCCATTTTGGAACTCGCCACTCCTCTTGCCGCCCTCTCCAAAGCACGCCCGTGCGTGCTGTCATTGACAGCGTGGAGAGGGGGGAGAAACCAGCGGTGAACTAGAACTCGTACTGTAAGCAGCTGCTGGGATAACTGTTAACTATGGAGAGCTATTGGGGCGAAAACTGCTCCCACTGATTAAATCTTCCCCCTGGTCATCCCATCAGTAAAATAAACTATTGTAGGAATGTCTAGTTCCTATCCAAAAGACTGAGGTCCACTCAGGCGATCAAATAAACGAGGTTTAATGAAAACTAACGGATAACTACAGGAGAACATCGAATATAGGTCTAGTCAGTTCGGAGGCTCCACGAGGACTGCTTGGGCGGTCCCGTGGCTGACGTCATGACGTCATCACGTTTTTCCCGCCGGTGGGGATCACGTGATTAACGGCGTGACGTCATCGCGTTTACCCACGCTATTAAAGTGATCACGCTCTGTACATGTAAACAGTGAAAACAAAGATACAGACTCAGGCTGTAGCTAACATATTATTAAAGGGAATTATATACAACTGATCGGAGTCCCTTAGTGGCTCCGCCACATGCGCCCCCCCAGAATTGTCTTTAATAGCAAAAGTAAAACAGCGAGGAGGAGGCCTGACAAGCCTGTCAGATCGACTTCTGTAGCCTTGAAGTGGAAGCTGATGGATGGCGGGCGAGCTGGCGGACGGCTGCGTTTGATCTGGCACAGCGACTGTGGGCGGTCGGCCACGTTTCGGCGGTTGTGCAATCTCGACTGGGCGGTCAAGCTCCAAGTGAGCCGGCGTCAACCGAAATGCGGTCTGGTTTACCACCGATATCGACCGAAAAAGTTTTGTCTCCCGGCTCTATCACACGGAAAGGACCAGTGTAAGGGGGTTTGAGCGGATCCCGATACGCGGCGTGGCGGATAAACACATAGTCGGGGTTCTTCCGCTCAGCTGGGACGTGGTGTGACGTAGGCACTGGAGCGAAACTTCTGGCCGCCTCCTGATGGCTGATGAGCTGCTGGGATGTGGACCATGGCTCTGTTGGAGTCGGAAGGAAATCCCCTGGCACACGTAGCGGTTGGCCATATACGAGCTCCGCCGAGGACGATTGAAGATCTTCTTTAGGTGCCGTACGAAGAACAAAAGGACCCATGGAAGCCTGTCCACCCAGCCCGCGCCTTGAAGGCTGGCTCGCAGTGCGGCTTTGAGCGACCTGTGGAATCGTTTGCACAGGCCGTTCGCCTGTGGATGGTAGGCAGTGGTGCGATGTAGCTTGACACTGAGCTCCTGAGCCACAGCGTTCCAGAGCTCAGAAGAAAACTGCGGCCCACGATCGGACGAGATGTCCGCCGGTACCCCGAAACGGGTGACCCAAGAGGTGATGAATGCCCTGGCGACATCTGCGGAAGTGGTGGATGACAAAGGAACTGCCTCCGGCCATCGAGTGGTGCGGTCCACCATAGTAAGAAGATGAGTAAACCCGTGCGAAGGCGGAAGTGGCCCCACCAGGTCCACATGCACATGATCAAACCTACGTTCCAGAACAGCGAAAGTGGCCAATGGAGCCTTGACGTGACGCTGCACCTTGGCCTTTTGGCAGACCACGCAGGTGTTGGCCCAGTCGCGAACATCCATGTGCATGCCCCGCCACACGAATTTGGACGACATCAGCCGTTGCAAGGACTTCATGCCAGGGTGCGACAACCCGTGTATGGCGTCAAAAACTTTTCGGCGCCAGGCGACCGGCACGATAGGGCGAGGATCTCCTACGGAGACGTCGCAGAGTAGCGTAGTGCCCGCGGCGTGGAATTTGACGTTGGCCGCTTGGAGGCTAGAGGGGTTGGTTCTGTAAGATTGGACTTCTGGATCCGAGGCTTGATCCGCAATCATGAGGGCATAGTCGATGCCGAGCTGGACTGCATGAACGGTCGCGCAGGAGAGGCAATCCACCACCAGGTTGTCTTTACCGGACACATGCTGAATGTCAGTGGTGAATTCTGAGATAAACGTCAACTGACGTTGTTGCCGAGCTGACCACGGTTCGGCGGTCTTGGCCATAGCGAACGTTAGTGGCTTATGGTCCACGGCTTATGGGGCAGCACGGTGGCATAGTGGTTAGCACTGTTGCCTCACAGCGCCAGGGACCCGGGTTCGAATCCGGCCTCGGGTGACTGTCTGTGTGGAGTTTGCACATTCTCCCCATGTTTGCGTGGGTTTCCTCCGGGTGCTCCGGTTTCCTCCCACAGTCCAAAGATGTGCGGGTTAGGTTGATTGGCTATGATAAAAAGAATTGACCCTTAGTGTTAGGGGGATTAAATACGTGGGGTTACGGGGATAGGGTGGGATATGTGTTGGTGTAGGGGTTACGGGGATCGGGTGGGATATGTGTCGGTGCAGGCTCGATGGGCCGAAATGGCCTCTAGCTGCACTGTGAGGTTTCTGTGATTCTGTGAAAAGCCGTGAATGGACGTCCCTCTAGCAAGAACCGGAAATGGTGGATGGCCAGAAAAAGGGCCAGCAACTCCCGGTCGAACGTGCTGTACTTCCGTTCGTTTCGCCGTAGTTGACGGCTGAAAAACGCCAGCGGTTGCCACGTCCCATGCACCCACTGATCCTGCACTGCGCCGATGGCATAGTCCGACGCGTCGGTGGTAAGGGCGATGGTGGCACCTGGCAGCGGGTGCGCCAGCATGGTTGCGTTGGCTAAGGCGTCTTTTGTGTCGACGAACGCCCGGTCCATGTCGGCTGTCTAGCTAATCAGATCCTTGCCGGACTTGCCCTTGAGGGCCTCGTACAGGGGCTGCATGAGCAGAGCTGCATTAGTGACGAACCGGTGATAAAAATTTACCATCCCTAGGAACTCCTGCAGGGCCTTGACGGTCTGTGGGCGCAGGAACGAAGTAACTGCCTCCACCTTCGTTTGCAGGGGAATTGCGCCATCCGATGTGATGCAATGGCCTAAGAAATCAATCTGCTGCAGGCCAAACTGGCACTTGGCCGGGTTGATGATCAAGCCGTGTTGACTGAGGCATCTAAAGAGGGTGCACAAATGGCAGATGTGCTCCTCTTTATTAGGGCTGGCGATGAGAATGTCGTCGAGGTAGACGAATAGAAACTTGAGGTCCCGAAGCACCGAGTCCATCAAGCGCTGGAAAGCCTGTGCAGCGTTCTTCAATCCAAATGGCATCCGCAGAAATTCAAACAGGCCGAATGGGGTGATGACTGCAGTTTTCAGGACATCTTGCGGGTGTACGGGGACCTGGTGGTAGCCACGGACAAGGTCGACTTTTGAAAAAATGGTATTTCCCACCAAATGGGCCGAGAAATCCTGAATGTGAGGGATCGGGTACCGATCAGGAGCAGTGGCGTCGGTAGTTGCCGCAAGGCCGCCATCCGCCGCCAGGTTTCGGAACAATTTGGAGAGGCGAAGACCAGGGACTATTCGACCGGCGAATAACCCCTAGCCGCTCCATCGTGTCGAACTCCGCTTTCGCAGCCGCGAGCTTGCCAGGTTCGAGGCGCCGGGCCCGTGCGTAGACCGGGGAGCCAGTAGTGGTGATGTGATGTTCGACACCATGTTTCGTGGCCGTGGAAGAGAAAGTGGGTCTGATCAGGTCTGGGAAATCTCCAAGGAGGCGAGTGAAGTCATCCGGAGGTGAAAACGTGCAGGAGACAGTGCGCGCCACGGTGTTACCGCGGTGGCACGGGATGGAGTGAAAAGTGGCCGCATTGATCAACCGGCGGTGCCGTACATCCACCAGGAGGTCGTTGGCGCACAAAAAATCCGCCCCGAGGATGGCTTGAGAGACTTTGGCCGTGATGAAATCCCAGTAAAACCGCTGGCCGCCGAAGCACATCTGGACCCGCCGGCTTCCGAAGGTCCAAATGGCCCCGCCATTAGCCCCCTGGCTTGTAGATCAAGATTTGACGCGGGTAGGATGCTACACTGCGCCCCGGTGTCGCAAAGGAAACATCGACCAGATAGGGAGTCGTTGATGAAGAGGAGTTTTCCCGAATTACCGATTGCCATCGCAGCCGCGGGCGCTCCTTATACTCGGTCCTCTTTCGACAGGGTGGCTGCTTTTTTTTTTGAGCGAAAAGCTGCAGGGAGGGCGGCAGCATCTTGCTTTCGTGCCAAAACGGGCGTGGTAGAAGCACAACCCCGCAGGTTGAGGGGCTGGAGCGGCGTCTGTGGGGGATGGGCGCCTCGTGACAGCACAGTACTGCTGTGTCACCGCAAAGATCTTGTCCGCATCGGCAGCCAGCTCTGCGCAGTCTGTGACTTCCGACCTGGCTAGGGCAGCCTGAACTTGCTCCGGTAGCTGGCTGAGGAATAGCTCCCTGAAGAGGAAGCATTCCGGTTCGGAGCCCAGGAGCATGAGCATTTGGCTCATGAGCTCGGACGGCTTGGAGTCCCCGAGGCCGGGCATAGCGAGCAGGCAGCGGGCGCGCTCCGACTTCATGAGCCCGAAGACCTGTAACAACTGCGCCTTTATCGTTTCATACTTGCGATCTTCTAGTGGATTACCAAGCAGGCTGACGATCCGCGAGGCTGTGGCGCTGTCGAGGGCGGAGACCACGTGATAGTAACGGGTCTGATCCGCAATGATGTTCCTGATTGCGAACTGGGCTTCAGCCTGGATGAACCACGCGGCTGGCTGTTGCTCCCAGAACTGTGGTAGCTTCAAAGCAACGGCGTTCGATTCCATCTTCAGTAACTTCTGCGAAAACCGTTCGCAAAAGTCGGAGTCACCAATGTAGGAATGTCTAGTTCCTATCCAAAAGACTGAGGTCCACTCAGGCGATCAAATAAACGAGGTTTAATGAAAACTAACAGGGTTTAATGAAAACTAACAGAGTTTAACGGATAACTACAGGAGAACATCGAATATAGGTCTAGTCAGTTCAGAGGCTCCACGAGGACTGCTTGGGTGGTCCCGTGGCTGACGTCATCACGTTTTTCCCGCCGGTGGGGGATCACGTGATGAACGGCGTGACATCATCACGTTTACCCGCGATTAAAGTGATCACGCTCTGTACATGTAAACAGTGAAAACAAAGATACAGACTCGGGCTGTAGCTAACATATTATTAAAGGGAATTATATACAACTGATCGGAGTCCCTTAGTGGCTCCGCCACACTATACTGTATTACAGTTACAACAATCTTAGGTAAAAAAATCAAAGCTGTATTTCCTTAAATTTTATACATTTGGGTTCTAGTTTAGGAACTGATAAAATGTTATGCAAAGTTTGGACCACATATTCTCATCAAGCGTTCTTCAATAGTCTGCTTTTGTTCAAAATGTCATTGAACTCTCTTCTGCACCATTTATACCAGTAAACTCCTGACCAAGAGTTCATGTTCCCCTTTTTTAAAATTTCTTTCCATTGATGTCTCATGCAATGGTTTAAGGACATCTACGCCACAGTCTTTGTGCTGTTTCCAGTCACAGTCCCTGCAGATCTGAGCCTGTGCTTTCAGAGCCACTCACCAGGGAGTGAATCCTCAATGCGATATGCAGATGAGTGCACTGTCACTGCTAGCTGCAACCCCCTCGCCCTCCAGCACCATAGTGGAGCACAAACCTCCACACAGCAACCAACTGGGTGAAAGATCTATGGCCCTATGGCAGCCAGCAACGGTGGGAGTACAGGCAGTCTGGCACCCATTTGTGGACCCCACACAAGACCCAGACAAATGTCCGCAAAAGTAAGAGAGGAGCTGTGAACAAACAAGTGCCTCGTGATGTGCCACAACACACAATGCCCCAACCCGACAAGGGCCATCAGCGGACTCGATAGCAAAAACCCAGAAGCCATCGCCAAATGTTCCGAAACAACACATTGCCCGAGAACGCCGCACTGAGCCTTCAGACACGACCTTCAGCCTCAAGATGAAGTTAGCGCTGGAACGAGCATGTTGCACAACAGATTCTCTGGAAATTAGCAGGCACCACCAAAATAGCGGTGCTGCCTGCGCTCTCTCTGCGGGCGGCTGTTAGCCTTGGCCGGTGCTGTTACCGGCAGGTTTCTGGCCTATTCGAATTTCTAGGTTCATACCCGTTTACTATTACTCTTACTATTGGTATTAATGAATTGGTTAGCTTGCATTGACTATTTCTGTTGCTGTTTCTAATGTCATTTCTAGCTTTGCTTAATTAGTCCCTTCAATTAGAAATGAACAGAATATGGGCTCAGTTGCCCGTACCAATTGCAATATGCACACACCAACAAAGTATCTGAGATTTTGGCTATTTTATGCTAATTTTTCAATTCGGTGTGTGTTGCTCAGTAACATCTGATTTCTGGGTACAATGTGGGTATTAATGTTTGCAAAAAGCGGTGGAGATCTGTTACACTGGATCATTGTTCATTTTTTGCCCTGTCCAATTTTCCAATTGCAATTTCAATGGCTCAAGGAAACACCACTATGTGGGCTTATGCATGAAAATGAGATCAAAATGACATTCGGAATATGTCCATGCAATTTTCTAGCATTACAATGCTGTATGTATTACCTGCTCATATAAAATGGGCATCCAGGGTTACTAGGAACTGAGCTGAAACATGTAAGATTCTGAAGGGAATTGACAGGGTAGATGCTGACAGGTTGTTTCCCCTGGCTGGAGAGTCTAGAAGTGGGGGCCATAGTCTCAGGACAAGGGGTCAGCTATTTAAGACTGAGATGAGGAGACATTTCTTCACTCAGAGGGTTGTGAATCTTTGGAATTCTCTGCCCAAAAGGGCTGTGGATGCTGAGTCGTTGAGTATATTGAAGGCTGAGATATATAGATATTTGGACTGTAGGGGAATCAAGGGATATGGAGATCGGGCAGGAAAGTGGAGTTGAGGTTGAAGATTAGCCATGATCTTATTGAATGATGGAGCAGGCTCGAAGGGTCATATGGCCTACTCCTGTTCCTAGTTCTTATGTTCTTATGTACATGGAAGTTCATTTAAATAGCTCAGTAGGAAGATTCTTTGAAGAACTTCCAGGCCATTTCTGTACCATGACTTGTTTCTGTTGGCATTTAGGATTTCAGGAGCCTTTGTGATAATTGTTGTGCTGCTGACTTTTTTGCCCCAGCACCTCTAATCGTGCCACACTGGGTTTCCCCATGCGAATTCCCCAACCTATTGAAGCTTGAAGAGATAAAAATTCCACTCTCACCCCGGGCCTTTTTGAGAGCACACTGAGCATCTGTGGGAGAATCACCAACTGTCCTTAGGAGACATGGAATGGCGGGCTCCACTGCGGATGTCTGTCGTCATACCACACACTTCCTGGTACACCATGCAAGGCTGTGCAAATGCAGCGAGTGCATTCTTCCATAGAACCAAACAATGGTTTGCAGCGTAGAAGGAGGCCATTTGGCCCCTCATCTCTGTGCTAGCTCTTTGGTGGAGCAGTCCAAAACTAATCCCACTGCCCTATGCTTTTCCCATAACTTTGTATCTTCTGTGATTCAAATATGTATCAGTAATGGATGGAAGCTACTCCCTGTGGGAAAGCATAGGGCCAAGCTGCCATTTCCACCATGTTGCTTGGCTGGGTCCCAAATGCTTGGAATAATGTTTGATGATCATGAAGCATTCTTCACAAAACAGATGAGGTACACATTCCAGGATCAGCAATGGACGCCCTCTGGTTCCTCCTCCCCTTCCTCGTTTACGGCCATCAGCACCACTTGCTTCAGCTCACTCATGGTGTGTGTCTCATCAAGTGCACTCCCTTCTATCTCACTGACTGCATCCCTCAGGATGGATCTGAGCTGGTGCTTTAGAGGAACAGAGTGAGTGACCGAGTGTTCTGTGAAGTGCTACCATGGCCGGATGTAGTGGAACATGTAGTTGTCTTGGTTTGCTGTGGTACACCTAGAGAAAGATAAGAGGAAGGAAGGTTACAGTTGGACATTCATGAGCAACCTTCACCGAGCTTAGCCCAGCTTTCAGTAGAAGCACAGACATGGGAACAGAGTTTGTGGCAGGAGCCAGAGACAAAGGCTAGAAGTTGGGTCACAATGCCCATTTTTCAAGTGCTACGTGGCCTCCTAAGTGCCAAAATGGCAGGCAAGAAGCGCGTGCACACTTCCGACTAGACTGTGTTCGTATTTGTTCCCTTTATATCAGAAGCAGCACTCTCTCTGGACTGTGCGCTTTGTGCTTGAAGAATGAATGTGCTTTGAATACAAAGTTATGGTTTCATTTTTCTTCAGCACCCTTGATGTCTACAAGTAGTTTTAGTTCAGCTTTTCATGTGGATGAATTGTATTCCTCAGTACTGTATCTAAATTTAGACGTAGGGACATGAGAAAAAGAGTGGGCCATTCAGCCCCTCGAACCTGTTCCGCCATTCAGTGAGATCATGTACCACGGTGGCATAGTGGTTAGCACTGTTGCCTCACAGCGCCAGGGACCCGGGTTCGAACCCGGCCTCGGGCGACTGTCTGTGTGGAGTTTGCACATTCTCCCTGTGTTTGCGTGGGTTTTCTCCGGGTGCTCCGGTTTCCTCCCACAGTCCAAAGATGTGCAGGTTAGGTTGATTGGCTATGATAAATTGACCCTTAGTGTTAGGGGGATTAAATACGTGGGGTTACGGGGATAGGGTGGGATATGTGTTGGTGTAGGGGTTACGGGGATCGGGTGGGATATGTGTCGGTGCAGGCTCGATGGGCCGAAATGGCCTCTATCTGTACTGTGGGGTTTCTGTGAATCTGTGAATGTGAATTACATTTACCTGCCTTTGCTTCGTATCACTTGATACCCCTCACTTTTTTGAGTTTCTTAGGAAGAACTAATAGCTTTGATCAGGAATTGTGGATTCCATTCACAGAAACACAGAAACACAGAAACACACAGAAACACAGAAACCCCACAGTGCAGATAGAGGCCATTTCGGCCCATCGAGCCTGCACCGACACATATCCCACCCGATCCCCGTAACCCCCACACCAACACATATCCCACCCTATCCCCGTAACCCCACGTATTTAATCCTCCTAACACTAAGGGTCAATTTATCATAGCCAATCAACCTAACCCGCACATCTTTGGACTGTGGGAGGAAACCGGAGCACCCGGAGAAAACCCACGCAAACACGGGGAGAATGTGCAAACTCCACACAGACAGTCACCCGAGGCCGGATTCGAACCCGGGTCCCTGGCGCTGTGAGGCAACAGTGCTAACCACTATGCCACCGTGCTGCCCACTAAGCATACAATGGAGCACAAGTCCAGCACTGTTAATGGGTGCATTTGGCATTCATTTTCTGCAATGGCATCATCCCTCCTGTCCCCCGTACTACTGAGCACATCTAATGGTTATCGCACCACGTGGACTCTCAACTGTATTTATTTCTGGAAAACGCGAATAGATTCTCTTTTCCACTGAGTGTGCCCTTTAGAGAGTTTAATTCTTAAATTCTGGGATATATATTGTTATCCTAGACTACTGTAGTTTGATTTTATAAGTACCAAGACAACTTCTTAGGAAACATTCAGTGATTCAAGATTTCATATGTTGCAGATGACACCAACATATATAAAATACAGCTGAATTTTTGATAAACATGTAATTACTTTGCCAAGAAATATCAACCTTGAATCAGAATTATGCTTGCGTCATTACTTCCTTAAACTGCAGACAAAAATAGCCAGCTTGCATTGTTCCCTCATTTTCTCCTCCTCCCTTCTTTCCCGAAAACCCTGACATGTGCCGAGGGGGGGAGGGGTCTACAGGTCCACAGGTGAAAGCAGCACTCAATTACCGCACCAACATGGTTGCTTTTCACATGTGCACCTGGACAGTGAATGCTGAAAAGCTACAGAAAACTCAGCAGGCCAGGCAACATCCGTGGAAAAAGAAAGGGTCAACGTTTCAGGTCGAAGCCCTTCGTCAGGACTGAGAAAAAACACAGGAAATGAAACAGATTAAAAGGCCAGTTTGGGGGGATGAAAGAACAAAAGAGAAGTGAAGAGACATTAAGAGGTATTCAAGACGAGACGAGATGGTGATAGGACTAGTAAAGAGACAAAAGACGGCTCTAGATTAGGTGTGAAATGCGCTGGCAGAATGAGAGACAGCTGCCATGTGGGAGAGAAAAAAGGGGGAAGGACCAAAACAAAGGTGTGGATAAAAAATATATAAAAGTGTAATAGGGTCCGAGGTTATGACCTGAAATTGTTGAACTCGATATTGAGTCCGGAAGGCTGTAAAGTGCCTAAACCATTCCTCGAGCTTATGCTGGGTTTCCGTGGAACAATGCAAGAGCCCGAGTACGGTGAGG
Source organism: Somniosus microcephalus (assembly GCF_052327205.1). Classification (NCBI taxonomy): domain Eukaryota; kingdom Metazoa; phylum Chordata; class Chondrichthyes; order Squaliformes; family Somniosidae; genus Somniosus; species Somniosus microcephalus. Next base: position 208,635,920 of record NC_140993.1, on the reverse strand, counting down.
TCTGAGTGGGAATGGGGCGGTGAATTAAAATGACAGGCGACCGGAAGCTCGGGGTCACCCTTACGGACTGAATGGAGGTGTTCCGCACAATTTCAGATCATAACCTCGGCCCCTATTACACTTTTATATATTTTTTATCCACACCTTTGTTTTGTGCCCTTCCCCCCTTTTCTTCTCTCCCACATGGCAGCTGTCTCCTATTCTGCCAGCGCATTTCACACTTCATCTAGAGCCGTCTTTTGTCTCTTTACTAGTCCTATCTGTAAAGCCTGTGGGTTGTATAGCGAAGTAATACACAGACTACAAGAGTAACTTAAACAGGACTTTACTATTCGAAGGTCAGGGCGAATCTGCCCAATAAATCCTGACACAGCACTTATATACTGGTGTGGTCACCGTCGGTATTACAGTATACAGCAGCCAAGATAAAGTAGTGCCACACCTAAAATAGTTCTCTTAAAGGTGAACGGTTACATACGATAGTTCTCTTAAAGGTAGAACAGTTACATACACTACAATCCTCCCTTTTTAGCTTACAACATACTTATTCCCCATTAACCATATCATTAGAACATATATACAAATTATGTAAAACAGTTCACAGGTTCAGTCTCTCTGGAGGTCTCCTGACTCTGTCCGGATAACGCCTCGGTGGTGTAGTAGTTTTCGGCGGGGTAGTAGGTTCTTCCGGCAAGGCCGATTCAGCTTGAAGGACAGTGTCAGGATCATCTGATTCCAGTATTACCAGATCGGAGGTAGGTGCTCTGGGTATCTCTGTTTCTACATTAGCCGTGTAAGGTTGTGGAGTAGGTTGGCTCTTTGTGGATGACCCTATGATCTGGTCAACATGGCGCCTTATTATGCTGTCACCAATGTCCACTGTATACAGCAGCGGCCCTAGCCTTTTTACAATAGTTCCCGGCTGCCATTTCTCGGTACGGTAGTCCCGGGCCAAAACTTGTTGACCTGTCTGAAAAGATCTAGTTGGCCTTTCATTCATGCCCTGGAATTGCCGGTTCTCTACGTCCCTTCTGACGTTTGGCTTAATCAAATCCAGCCGGCATCTTAGTCTTCTATTGAAAAACATCATGGCGGGAGTTTGATTTGTGACCGCATGTGTTGCATTCCTGTACGCCAACAAGAAGCTATCTACCTTATGATGTAAGTTGATGTTCTCATTACCCATGGCCTTTATGGCCTTCTTGAAGGTCTGGACAAACCTTTCAGCTAAGCCATTGGTGGCGGGATGGTATGGGGCTGACGTGTAGTGCTTGACCCCATTGCTTTTTAAAAACTTCCTGAATTCTTCGGACACAAATTGTGGTCCATTATCAGAACAGACCTGTTCCGGCAGCCCATTCCTGGCAAACATGGTCCTTAATACTGTGATGGTTTTTTCCGTGGTGGTGGAGGACATCTTTATTACCTCTGGCCACTTGGAGTGTGCATCCACCGCTATTAGAAACATTGAGTCCATAAATGGACCAGCAAAGTCGATGTGTACCCTTTGCCAAGAAGATGAGGGCCACTCCCATGGATGCAGAGGAGCTTGTGGTGGCGCGTTTTGGACCTTCTGGCATCCTAGACAACTCTTGGTTATTTCCTCGATGCCTCCATCAATACCTGGCCACCACACAAACGCTCTTGCTAGGTTCTTCATTTTCACTCCACCCAGATGCCCCTCGTGAAGTTCCTTTAGCACCTTATGCTGAAGTTTGGGTGGGATCACCACTCTCGATCCACACATCAAGGTTCCTCGGCACACTGACAGCTGTTCTTTCCGTTGCGAAAATGCTGGCAGTGTTGGTTCGCCATGTGCTGGCCATCCCTCCACTGTTAGATCGTAGACCCGTGAGAGAGTCGGGTCATTTCTTGTTTCATTCTCGATCATCGAATTGGTTACTGGTAGACATTCTACTATGGATGAGTGGAACATTTCTACCGGGTCCATTGTAGCCACCTCTTCTACTACTGGCAACGGTAGGCGCGATAACCCATCAGCATTTCCATGCTGTTTGGAGCTTTTGTATTCAATGTCATATTGGTGTGCCCCAAGTAACACGGACCACCTCTGTAACCTTTGCGCTGTCATAGTGGAAACGGCCTTGTTAGGGTTGAATATGGACACCAACGGCTGGTGGTCTGTCAGTAATGTGAACTTCTTGCCCTGCAGGTAATGATTGAATTTCTTTACTCCCCACACAAGGCTGAGGGCCTCCCTGTCTATCTGAACGTAATTTCGCTCCGCGGAGGCCAACGATCGGGACGCAAATGCGACTGGCCTTTCCGAGCCATTTGGTAACTTGTGTGAAAGTACTGCTCCAATTCCATAAGGGGAAGCATCACAAGCTAGACGAAGAGGTAACGTTGGGTTGAAATGAGCCAACACTTCCTCAGAGGTAATCAACGCCTTGCTTCTGCGAAAGGCCTTTTTACAGTCCTCGCTCCACTTCCATGGCACTTCTTTCCGTAACAGAGCATTCAGCGGATGTAGCACCGTGGATAAATTTGGCAGAAACTTGTGATAATAATTAATCAACCCCAGAAGCGATCTCAACTGTGAAACGTTTTCCGGAGCGGGGGCCTTCACGACAGCTTCTATCTTGTCAGGCGACTTGTGCAGCCCCTCTTGGTCAATGACATGACCGCAGTACGAGATCCGTTTCTGGAAGAACTCACATTTCTGGCGATTAACTCGAAGGCCATATTCCTTCAACCTGGTGAGCACCAGTTTCAAATTTGTGAGGTGTTCCTCCTCGTCTTCTCCCGTAATCAGGATATCGTCCAAGTAACACTGCGTGCTTGGAACACCTTGTAAGACCTGCTCCATTGCCCTCTGCCAAATTGCTGGAGCCGAAGCTACTCCAAAAACCAGTCTATTATAATGATACAAGCCTCTGTGCGTGTTGATTGTGAGATACTGGCGCGACTCTTCCTCGACTTCCATTTGTAAGTATGCCTGTGCCAGGTCTATCTTGGTGAAGTGTTGCCCGCCAGACAATGAAGCAAAGATATCCTCAATCCGCGGAAGCGGGTATTGTACCGTGTGCAGCACCGGATTAACTGTGATCTTGAAATCTCCGCAGATGCGGACCTTCCCCAGTCCCCCTGGCTTGTTACTTGATGAAGACTTCATGACGGGAACAATGGGCGTGGCCCACTCACTCCAGTCCACCTTAGACAGTACCCCTGAACGTTCAAGCTCTTCCAGTTCTGCCTCCACAGCAGGTCGTATCGCGTAAGGTACCGATCTGGCTTTGAAAAATTTTGGGCTTGCATGTTCTGCAATCTTGATTTTTGCTTTAATTCCTCTCAGTGTTCCCAGTCCTTGCTGGAATACCTCTTTAGCTTCGTCCAATATTCTGGACAACCGTTCAGGTTTGGCCTCTTCCTTCCCGGAATCTACCGTCATTATGTTTAGTGAATGCCAGTCTATCTTTATTTTCCTGATCCACTCCCGTCCCAGAAGTGGTGGACCTCCCTCGGGCAGCACATACAAGTCCATCCTTTGGTGATCTTTGTCTTTGTCTTTGTATCTCACCTTGACTTCTATCTTTCCGATGGGGTATACTTTGTGCCCCGTGTATGTCTGCAATACTATCTCCGCATCCCGTAGGGGAATATGTTTGAATAACTTTTTGTAATCATGCTTATTCATGACCGTCACCGCCGATCCGGTGTCCACTTCCATCTTCACTTGGACTTTTGCAATCTGTAGTGTGATCCAGATAGTTTGTCGGTCAGCTTCTTTACTCACATTATGAATCCTCAGACTACCCAGTGCCTTGCTGTTGGAGTCTGAGTCCGAATTCTGTTCATCTGGACTCTTCCCAGTCACCTCATGTACCTTTCTGTACTTCTTCTGCGGTGACTTATTATTGTTGTTCTTCTTTCCTGACCGGCATACCTTAGCTATGTGGCCAAGCTTGCCACATTTCCTACAGTCCTGGTTTTTAACCCAGCATTGGTTCTGGTCATGTGTTGTCTTCCCACAACAAGAACATTTCGTTGTACCCGAAGTCATTTGATCCACACTGAGTACCGCTGTCTTCCGCTGCATTTCCGCCGTGCCTCTCGCTGCGGCTTCGTGCGATGCTGCAATAAGGACAGCCTTATCAAGTGTAAGATCGTTCTCTTCGAGTAGTCGTTTTTGCGTTCCTTCCTTTGACAATCCACACACGAACTTGTCTCGCAATGCCTCTGTCAGATTTCCTCTAAACTGGCAGTATTTCACTAGTCTACGCAGCTCGACCAAGTACTCCGCGTTGCTTTCCTCTTTTCGTTGCGTTCTCCCGTAAAATTTAGATCGTTCCGCTAACATCAGCGGTGCGGGGTTAAAATGATCCTTCAGGACAGCAACAATATTATCGAAGGTTTGATCCGCCGGTTTAGCTGGTGATAGAAGATGCTTCAATAACCCGTATGTCTTCGCGCCCATCGAGTTTAGCAAGGTTATAGCTTTATCATCATCTTCTATTTTATTGGCCTCACAATATATCTCGATACGTTCTACGTACGTGGGCCAATCTTCCACCTCGGCATCGAAGTTGTTGATGTTACCATGCTTAGGCATCTTCACTATCTCTCACTATCTTTCTGCGAAACAACAGGATTTCTCTTTAACTTTTTAACTTTTTCTTTTTTTTTTCCAAAAATGGCGGGTTCCCGCGCTTGTCTTCTTCCCCGCCTGCTGGCAAAATGGCGGTTTCCCGCGCTTGTCCTCTTCCCCCCTACTGGCAAAATGGCGGTTTCCCGCTCCTGACTTTTTCCTCTGGTGGGAGGGGTAAGCTTTGCCCTCGGGCGACGACCGCTGGTTTACGGGGTTTGTAGCCTGTGCGCCGGCTTCAGTTTATTCTGAAGCGCCGCTAGAAAAGCCGATCGCGTTCCTTGTCCCCCCCCCCTTCTTTTCGGCAGGGGCAACCGGCGCTGGGGACAACCAGTTGGCGTCGGACAGATCCAGCTCCTGGTCCTTCACGGCAGCTGCTGCAAGCCGCTGGCCGGAACCTCGCTCGGTCTCTCTCTCGGGCTCTGTCTCTCCCGCTCGCGCGGCTCTCGCTCGCTCTCTCTCGGGCTCTGTCTCTCCCGTTCGCGCGGCTCTCGCTCGGGCTCTGTCTCTCCCGCTCGCGCGGCTCTCGCTCGGGCTCTGTCTCTCCCGCTCGCGCGGCTCTCAATCGCGCCTCCCAGCCCTCTCGCAGTCCGGTGCTTCCCTCCCCAGCTGCGGCTGAGTTCTCCGCGATTTATTTATTTTTATCTCTTCCCGCGCCTTACAATCCGGTCGCAGCGCTTCGTGGCCTCAGTCACTGTCTGGCCTTTTTCACCCCAATCGCGCCTCCCAGCTTCTCGCAGTCCGGTGCTTTCCTCCCCGGCTGTGGCTGAGTTCTCCGTGGCTTATTTATGTTTATATCTTCCCGCGCCTTACGATCCCGGTCGCAGCGCCTCATGGTCGCGGTATTTGTCCGGCCTTTTTCCCCTCAACCGTGGTCGAGTGCACCGCCCTTATCCTCCGTTTATTTGTTTCTATTTTCCCTTTACTCACAGTCACCGTGGCCGACTTGCTTCTCGTGTTGATCGGCTCACTCACCACCGTGGCAGAAGGGACAATCCGTGCCTGTTGCTGATGGAAGACTTCGTTTGAAATCTTCCTCCTTTCTTGGTCTGCTGACTCGAGTTTTCACTCAGCAAAACGACGAGGGTGGGTGCCTCTTCTCGACGCTCGTTTACTTCTTCAGAAGTATTGTTGCCGCAGGGTAAGATCGAACTCGTCGCCACTGTAAAGTCTGTGGGTTGTATAGCGAAGTAATACACAGACTACAAGAGTAACTTAAACAGGACTTTACTATTCGAAGGTCAGGGCGAATCTGCCCAATAAATCCTGACACAGCACTTATACACTGGTGTGGTTACCGTCGGTATTACAGTATACAGCAGCCAAGATAAAGTAGTGCCACACCTAAAATAGTTCTCTTAAAGGTGAACGGTTACATACGATAGTTCTCTTAAAGGTAGAACAGTTACATACACTACACTATCACCATCTCGTCTCGTTTTGAATACCTCTTAATGTCTCTTCACTTCTCTTTTGTTCGTTCATCCCCATTTCCCAGCCCCCAAACTGGCCCTTTTAATCTGTTTCATTTCCTGTGTTTTTTCTCAGTTCTGACGAAGGGTCTTTGACCTGAAACGTTGATTCTATTTCTCTCTCCACGGATGTTGCCTGGCCTGCTGAGTTTTTCCAGCATTTTCTATTGTTATTTTGGATTTCCAGCATCTGCAGTATTTTGCTATCATGCTGAAAAGCTACTTCACTCTGGGGAAAAATAACACCTGCACCGAATCCAGTCCTCAGCTGCTGTTCATACATAAATGCATTTCACAGTAGGAGTCACAGGGTAGCAATCTGGAGCAGGAACCTTTGTTGATTTCCCTCTATGTATTCACACCTAACCCAGCCCAACCAACCATTCCTGTTGCTGCTTTGGATCAGCACACTCAGTCAAGACCAAGGTGTTTACTTGGTCTGGTCAATAGGTCTTTACCACAGTACACAGTAAGACTCTGTCTTACACTCCAGGAACAGTTACTTCCCAGCTACAAAGCCGAGGAAAAAGAGTGGAGACCTATTTCACTTGGTCTCCACTCATCACAACAAGGCCTACTAAACACACTAAAAGTGAGCCTTAGAAGTTGTACTCGGCTCCCTTAGATTTAATGATCTGAGAAAGGGTCACCAGCAACCTCCTAACAACTCGCTACTTCAGCCCGCCACCAGCCAAACAGACAGAAGCAAGCTTTAACCAGGAGAAGGTTCATGATTAGACATGGTTAGACTAGCAATGACAAGCTTTGATCAGACCCCAGGGACAAGCAACTGCACCAGAACATGATATTTTTTGGTGGTGGGGGAGACTGTTAGCTAAAGTTGAAGCTCAGGGAATTGAAGGCAAATTATTGACCTGGTTAGGAGATTTTCTGAGCGGCAGGAGATAGAGAGTAGGAGGTAATAGGTAGGTACTCTAATAGTCAGATGTGACTGGTGGTGTCACGCAGGGATCTGTGTTCGGGCCTCGACTATTCACAGTATTTATTAACGACATAGATGATGGCATAGAAAGTCATATATCCAAGTTTGCTGATGACACAAAGATAGGCGGCATTGTAAGCAGTGTAGATGAAAGCATAAAATTACAAAGAGATATCGATAGATTAAGTGAATGGGCAAAATTGTGGCAAATTAATTTCAGTATAGGCAAGTGTGAGGTCATCCACTTTGGACCTAAAAAGGATAGAACAGGGTGCTTTCAAAATGGTGAAAAGCTAAAAACAGCGGAGGTCCAAAGAGACTTGGATGTTCAGGTACATAGATCATTAAAATGTCATGGACAGGTAGAGAAAATAATCAAAAAGGTTAATGGAATGCTGGCCTTTATATCTAGGGGACTGGAATACAAGGGAGTAGAAGTTATGCTGCAGCTATACAAAACCCTGGTTAGACCACACCTGGAGTACTGTGAGCAGTTCTGGGCACCACACCTTAGGAAGGATATATTGGCCTTGGAGCGAGTGCAGCGTAGGTTTACCAGAATGATACCCGGACTTCAAGGGTTAAGTTACGGGGAGAGATTACACAAATTAGGGTTGTAATCCCTGGAATTTAGAAGGTTAAGGGGTGATCTGATCGAAGTTTTCAAGATATTATGGGGAACAGATAGGGTAGATAGAGAGAAACGATTTCCTCTGGTTGGGGATTCTAGGACTAGGGGGCAGAGTCTAAAAATTAGAGCCAGAGCTTTCAGGAATGAAGTTCGGAAACACTTCTACACACGAAGGGTGGTAGAAGCTTGGAACTCTCTTCTGCAAATGGCAGTTGATGCTAGATCAATTGTTAATTTTAAATCTGAGATCGATAGCTTTTTGTTAACCAAGGTATTAAGGGATATGGGCCAAAGGCTGTATATGGAGTTAGGTCGCAGATCAGCCATGATAAGAACATAAGAATTAGGATCAGGAGTAGGCCATTCGGCCCCTCGAGCCTGCTCCGCCATTCAATAAGATCATGGCTGATCTTCGACCTCAACTCCACTTTCCCGCCCGATCCCCATATCCCTTGATTCCCCATAAGTCCAAAAATCTAACTATCTCGGCCTTGAATATATTCAACGATTCAGCATCCCTTTGGGGTAGAGAATTTCAAAGATTCACAACCCTCTGAGTGAAGAAATTCCTCCTCATCTCAGTCTTAAATTATCTCATCAAATGGCAGAGCAGGGAGGGGCTGAATGACCTCCTCCTGCTCCTGTGTTGCCATGTTTTGTTGTCATTATGTAGATTTTAGAAGCACATTTTTATCCTGTGTACCATTAAAAAAAAAACATCATTGGGAAACAACCTAGACTTGGTTTGAAATTTTACATTTAATTATTTTGCTTAGATTATGAATTCTGTACAAAAATTGAAATGGAAAGTAGCTTCGCCCAGTGGAATTCAACATTCTGGTTATTTGTTTGCGTAGAGCTGAGTGGTACTGATCGATATTTTATCAATCAATTCTGGCATTAGCTGCATTTGATGAATCCTTTTCAGGGTCATGGTGACAACACTTCTGCTTCAATAAAATTAATTATTCCAAAGCAAATCTAATTACACTCTAAGGAGTGGTGCAAGTTTGAGTATAATTACAGCATGATTTAATTAATTGCATACAATGTAGTCACCTTTTGACTTTAGCCATCTTGATGCTATCCCAACTCTTTTTGGGAATGTTCAGGATACAGTGCCATGCAATAATCTGACGCTTCAGCCAGGCGGTTCTGCAGTATATGAGGTGTTGCTGATAATTGGCACTTCTGTCTCGCTCATTAATATGTCACCAGGGCTCCGCTTCTCTGCTCCAGATAACCTTATAAATCTATGCTTTAATGGGCAGGGTGGTTCTAATTAGACTAGCAGGAGGAAAGTACTCTGTGCTGCTCAGGAGCATGACTTCAGCTGATAAAATTCCAGCAGTACTTCCGCTCACAATTGAGAATCGCTAAACCTAGGCTCTTGCCAACTTGTTCCTGCGTTTTCCAGGTTTAGGAAAATGTGATGCGTCCCTCAGGAAATAGCATCCGCATTTCGTATCAGACAAATGGAAATTATATTTCTGCGGATTTTTCAGTGGCTTGTTGTGGACATCATTAATGTTTTCCATGCACATGGCGGGTAGAATTACTCTTAGCTAGTTTTGGGTGGGTGGTGCTCAAGCAATGTGGTTGCACATAATCCCTTGGTCCCTGTTGGAATGTGCCGTGTGCAATTTTGTCCAGGAGCTTCATGAGAAAATTTTAAGATGACCTGAATATATGTAATTTGGAGCACTCGTGATTTCCTGTCATTTACAAAGGGATTGCACTATGTATTGAACCCACCCATTTGCACCAATTAAGGGGCAGAGACGTTTTAAATGAGTCTTTTTATGGCTTTTTGCTTTTTAAATTTTAAATGTTATTTTTCTGTTTTTCGGCTTGTATTTTTGTTCCTTTGGCATCACAACATGTTCAGAATGTTTATGTGTAACAAAAAATAGCTGAATATTGTCTGCAAGATCCCCAGGAAACCCACTGTAATAGAATCATTGACAAGAGAACAGCAGACATGAAAAGAAGCTTTTACAATGCAAGTATTCACACCAGCTCTGGGAGTGACAGGCCATCATATGTACACTATAAAGTCCCATGCTGGTTGGAAAACAATTTAAAATTAATGATGGGGTTTGCTTTACAAGTGCCCCAGTTGCATTATTCCATGATTGAAGTTGGAACAAGATTATTATGGATAAGGAAGGCCATCTTATTTCACCCAACCAGAAGGAAAGTTCCGCTAAAGTCATCTTCTTTGGACCCAAGAAAGATAGACCAGAGTATTTTTCTAAGCGATGAGAAGGTAGGAACTGTGGAAGGTTTAGGGGTCAGTGTACAGAAATCTATATAAACTAGTAGACAGGTACAGAAAATAATCAAAAAGGATAATGGAATGTTGACCTTTATTTCAAGGGGTCTGGAATACAAAGGGGTGGAAGTTATGCTGCAGTTGTGTAAAGCTCTGGTTAGACCCCATCTGAAGTATTGCATTCAGCAGTTCTGGGCACCACACCTCAGATGTTTAAGATGATTAAAGAATTTGATTGGGTAGATAGAGAGAAACCATTTCCTCTGGTGGGGGAATCTAGGACAAGGGGGCATAACCTTAAAATTAGAGCCAGGCCGTTTGGGATGATGTCAGGAAGCACTTCTTCACACACAGAAAAGAAAAAAAGATAGACTTGCATTTCTATAGCACCTTTCACGACCACCGAACATTCCAAAGCGCTTTACATCCAATAAAGTACTTTTTGGAGTGTAGTCACTGTTGCAATATTGGAAACATGGCGGCCAATGTGCACACAGCAAGCTCCCACAAACAGCAATGTAATAATGACCAGATAAAAAAAATTTTAACGATGTTGATTGAGAGATAAATATTGGCCAGGACACCGGGGATAACTCCCCTGCTCTTCTTCAAAATAGTGCCATAGAATCTTTTATGTCCACCTGAGAGAGCTCGGTTTAACGTCTCATCCGAAAGACGGCACCTGACAGTGCAGCACACCCTCAGTACTGCACTGGAGTGTCAACCTAGATTCTTGTGCTCAAGTCTCTGAAGTGAGACTTGAACCCACAACCTTTGGACTCAGAGGTGAGGGGTGCTACCCACTGAGCCACGGGCTGACACTAACTGAGGAGTGGAAATCTGGAACTCTCGCCCCCAAAAAGCTGTTGAGGCTGGGGGTCAATTGAAAATTTCAAAACAGAGATTGATAGATTTTTGTTAGGTAAGGGTATTAAGGGTTACGGAACCAAGGTGGAATTGAATGGCGGAACAGATTGAGGGGCTGAATAGCCTCCTCCTGTTCCTACGCTCCTATTGTAGCATCGGATTGTTACTGTATTGTAGTGGTTATGTTACTCGACTGGTAATCCAGAGGCCTAGACTAATAATCCAGAAAATGTGACTTCAAATCCTATTAGGGTAGTTTGAGAATTTGAATTACATTTTTTTAAAATCTGGAATTAAAATGGTGGTATCAGTAACGTGATTGCTGTTAAAACCCAACTGTTCACTCATGTCCTTTAGGGAAGGAAACCATCCATTCTTACCTAGTCTGGCCAATGGTCCATTTAAGGACTGCTGTAGACCCAGAAAAACTGAGCAGAGCATGTCTGGGGCATTCTCTACCCAGTTTATGACAAATTTTGAGCAGGGTCCTAAACCAGTAGTTGGGACCCTGATTTGTATGTCAAGCCACCGAGTGCCTGTTTCCGGTGGACACCCTGAACACTGGGAAGTCGCAGATTCCAATGTTGTAGCTGGTGTACTTCCGGAGGAGGTGGGGCATGAGAGATTGTGCCCAAAATTGGTCTACCAATGCTAATTTTTCACCCAAAAAACAGGCACAATGGGGACCAATTTGTTGCCTATAGATACTTCATCATGGTAAATACTCTTTCCACTAGGTTGTTGCTCACATGTACTGCGAGCACATGCTCCACTAACTTCTGAAGACCTGGACACTTGCAGTTGGAGAAGATATTACCCCAGTGATGATCCAGTCACTCTGGGGGAGAAATTCAGTATCGCCCCGCCTGGGGGCGGTAACTTTTGAAAGCTGGAAAACTTAGCGCCAGGCGCTAATGATTCCCAGCTTTTAAAATATCTGGTTTTGCGCTCCAGGAAGGTAGTGGAGTACTAAATCAAGCGCTCCACTTCTTTCCTGGAGCGCAACAGGCAGCAGGGGGGCCGGTAGGTGTGCAGCTCTGCACAGTGGTCCGTGCAGCGCTGCCACACTGGAAGGTTCCTTCCCTCCCTTAAAGGTAATGGCCATCGCTGCAGGCTCTGCAATGGCAAGCAACTTACCTGGTCCCTGACGGCAGCCGTGATCCGACCCGATCAGTCCAATGCACTGCAGCAGAGTGCCGGGCTGATCGAGCGCTGGGGGGAAAAGCAAAAAAAACAGAACCAGCATTTCCATATTTTATTTACTTACCTCGGCCACCTCGCCTTTAAGTATCACCCCCGCAGCGGCCGGCCTCCCAATGAACGCCTCCTGCAGCTGCCGGTGTTTTCGTCCATCGATGCTGCAGGGGGTGGAACCGAAGTTTGTGTCCGGGGCACTACCGGGGAGCTGCGTAGCCGGATGACGTCACAATCTCCGGGCACAGGAGATCGTGGCTCTAGGGGTTACGGCCGCCGCAAACCACCAGGTGAATTTTGCGAGCGCCAGTACTATAGCCGGCCCAGGCGGTAAGTCATTAGCGCCCTGTTATCGTGGCCCCCGGAGGGCGCTAACCAACCGAATTTCCCCCCCTTTATGTCCTGAAGTTTTGGCATAACTTTATGGAGTAAACAAAATTCATGGTACGATGCTTCTCCATCCAGGTCTGCCAGGTTTGCCGCCTTGACACAATCCATAGGTCCTCAAATGTAAATTGAGTGCGAAGAGCAAGCACTGAAAAGTGTTTCAGTGGACTTATATCGAAGAGAAACCCTTTCTCTGAGTAATCAACACTTTTCTTGTACACCTTCAAAAGCATCTGATTTGAAGACAGTTTGAAGTGCGATAAACAACTTCTTCCAATTCTGGTTCACTTTGTCCCAATGGTGCCATCGGTGGATCTCTCAGGTGGATGTAAAAGATCCCATGGCACTATTTCGGTGGCATAGTGGTTAGCACTGTTGCCTCACAGCGCCAGGGACCCGGGTTCGAATCCGGCCTCGGGTGACTGTCTGTGTGGAGTTTGCACATTCTCCCCGTGTTTGCGTGGGTTTTCTCCGGGTGCTCCGGTTTCCTCCCACAGTCCAAAGATGTGCAGGTTAGGTTGATTGGCTATGATAAATTGACCCTTAGTGTTAGGGGGATTAAATACGTGGGGTTACAGGGATAGGGTGGGATATGTGTTGGTGTAGGGGTTACGGGGATCAGGTGGGATATGTGTCGGTGCAGGCTCGATGGGCTGAAATGGCCTCTATCTGCACTGTGGGGTTTCTGTGATTCTGTGAAGAGCAGGGGAGTTATCCCCAGTGTCCTAGTGAATATTTATCCCTCAACCAACATAACAAAAACAGATTATCTGGTCATTATCACATTGTTGTTTGTGGGAGCTTGCTGAGCGCAAATTGGCTGCCGCATTTCCTACTTTACAACAGTGACTACACTTCAAAAAGTACTTCATTGGCTGTATAGCGCTTTGGGGATGTCCGGTGGTCGTGAAAGGCACTGTAGAAATGTAAGTCTTTCTTTTTAGATTAGGCGCAAGTGTTGTATCATTAGTGTGTAAGGTCCCTCTAAAAATACTAAACCCATAGGCCTAGAAATTCAGTTGTTAGCGCCAGCCGCTAGCGCCTTAGGAGGAGAAGTGGGGCGCGAAGCAGCTAGCGCCTGGGCGTGGCGCGATCTGCACCTCTTGCGAACTTCAGTCAAGATTTAGCGGCGGCGCAAAACCGTAGCGCCCGCTCAGCTGCGCACGCAGATCCTGACGTCATTTCATGGTACAATGCCCTTGATGCGCCCCGAACCGGAACTTCAGTGGCGCCTCCCTTCTGTGCGCCTGGCGCCCCCAGCGACTGGTTGAGTGGAACGGTTCCCAGTCGCTGTGGGGCGCGGGGGGTGCTATTTAAAGGGGACTCTTCCTCCATTCTTTGTGGCAGCCATTTTGTTCCACTCCTGTGTGGGAGAGAGACAAAGGGAGAGAGCTTTCTGCTTTGACTCAGCGCTCACACAGGTACTTCTGGCTTCAGGCCAGAGCTTTGCAGTTGGATTTAACTTTCAGTGCCATAGCCTTGAGTCGCCACATATAATGGGGGCTGCAATGGGTGGAAACGTTGGCTTTCTGCATTGCATTCAAAGGGCTCAGAGACGCCGAGAGAGAGTGCCTGTCATGGCCAGACGGAGAAGGGCCAACAGGCGTCGGCACAGGAGGCCTTACCCACCCATACCGCCAGCAGTTCTCATATCTGAACATGTCTGAGGAGCAGTGTGTTCGGAGGCTGCGATTCAGAAGGGAGGTGGTCACAGAGATCTGCCACCTGCTTCAGAGAGATCTGCAGCCACAGCTGAGGAGCAGGACGTCTCTGTCAGTGGCAGTGAAGGTGACGGTGGCAGTGGCTCTCAACTTCTATGCCACCGGCTCCTTCCAATCCGCTACTGGGGACATTGCCAATATCTCCCAGTTCGCGGTACATTGCTGCATCCGCCAGGTGACAAATGCCCTCGTCAGAAGGAGACATCAGTACATCTCCTTCCCCATGACCCTGGACAAGCAGCAAGAGCGCGCAATGGGATTTGCAAAAATAGCGGGCTTCCCCATGGTCCAGGGCGCCATTGCCTGCACGCATGTGGCTTTGCGGGCACCTCTACAGAATGCCGAGGATTACCGCAACCGGAAGGGCTACCATTCGCTCAACGTGCAGTTGGTGTGTGACCACAGGCAGCTCATACTAGCTGTCAATGCCCGCTTTCCAGGCAGCAGCCACAATGCCTACATCCTGCGCCAGACTTCTGTGGCAGACATTTTCGAAGCCCCGGCTCACCCGGGAGGCTGGCTTCTCGGGGACAAGGGCTATCCTTTGTGCACCTGGCTGATGACCCCGCTCCGTGCGCCCAGCACCCCTGCTGAAGAACGATACAATGACAGCCATCAAGCTACCAGGAACATCATTGAGCACACAATCGGCGTGCTCAAGCAACGGTTCCGCTGTCTGGACCGTTCCGGAGGAGCACTACCGTACTCGCCTGAGTCTCCCATTTCGTTGTAGTGTGCTGCATGCTGCACAACCTGGCTATCCTCAGGACTCAGCCACTGCCAGCAGACATTGGAGGACCACCAGGGGAGGAGGAGGAGCAGCAAGACAGGAGGGAGGCACAAAGTGCAAGGGCTGTCCGTCGGCGGATTATTGCAACTCGGTTCTAGGCCCCCTCTCAGGGAATGGCTTGTGCCAATGAAAGAACATGAATGGAGCTGCTCCGCAAACCCTCAGCCGGTCAAGGCAACAAATAGTTCAAAGTGCAAACATGGACAATCTGAATAAAGAAAATGTTTTATTGTACAAACTCTGTGCCCTTCCCGCATGACAAACCAATTCAGAGAAACCCCCCAAAAAACAGTCAGACACATAACTGGCTCTCACAACCTTGAGAAAATGAAAAAAACAGTTAAACAAAAATGACCATGATTCTCGGCCTTCATATAAAAAACAAACACAACATTCTTGGCCCTCATATAAAAAAAACATTTTGTCACTCCTACTTTTTCGCCTGCGAGAATGATCCGCCTCGCTTGCGCGATTGGCCCCTAACCGCCCTGCAGCTCCTCCTCAATGGGACCCCAGTGGCTGCAGCAAGGCTGGGGGAAGGCTGCTGAGGGTCAGATGGTGAGATGGCAGATGCCCTTGAGGGACGGCCTGGACCAGCTCTGGGCCTGGAGGGCCCAGCTTCTGACTGCTCCAACTCTGCTTGGGCGGCAGCAGTCTGTCCTATGGGTGGTGGTAGCTGCAGTGGAGGAGTGACCATGTTGGCTGCAGGAATGCTGCCAGCCTGACAGAGCACAGGCACTCCCTGGTTGGCCGAGACACTGACACTCGCACGGGCCAGCACTGAAGCATGCGCAGCAATCTGCTGAAGCACAGACTGCTGGGCTGCTGCGGCGCGGTGAGGGCCTTGTCGATGCCTGGCCGATCTAGTGAGGGTGGCAGCAGTTAGTGCCCGTGTGGCCCTGGTCTGTGTCTGCATCACACCAGCCAGTGAATGCACGGCACGACTGAGCACTTGGCTGGAAGCCGCCTGTGCTGCCCCGAATTCCTGAACACTCCTTGCCAGTGACTCTATGGAGTCAGGCATCCTTGCCACTGCAGCCTTGAGCTCAGTGTGCCTGCGCTCAGCCTGGGCGCCCATTTCACCAAGGAGCCGCACCTCCTCTGCGCTCACCGTAGCAGGACTGGAGACCGCACTCACCCTCCGGGGAGAAGGCTGCCGAGCTTCCCCACCCCTCCCGCATTGCTGCAGCCCACTGGGCCCCGGAGCTTCACCCTCATCAGACCCTTCCCCCCTGCTCCCCTCCAGTACTGTGCACAGTTTTGGAGTCCTTATCTGAGAAAGTACAAACATGCCTTACAGTCGGTGCAACAAAGGTTCACTAGATTGATTCTTGGGGTGAGAGAGTTGTCCTATGAGGAGAGATTGAGTAGATTGGGCATATGCTATCTGGAGTTTAGAAGAATGAGAGGTGAGCTCACTGAAACATATAAGATTATGAGGGGGATTGACAGGGTAGATGCTGAGAGGTTGTTTCCCCTGGCTGGAGTGTCTAGAACTAGGGGGCATAGTCTCAGGATAAGGGGTAGACATTTAAGACTGCGATGAGGAGGAATTTCTTCATTCAGAGGGTTGTGAATCTTTGGAATTCTCTACCCCAAAGGGCTGTAGATGCTGAGTCGCTGAATATATTCAAGGCTGAGGTAGATTGATTTTTGGGCTCTAGGGGAATCGAGGGATATGGGGATCGGGCAGGAAAGTGGAGTTGAGGTCGAAGATCAGCCATGATCTTATTGAATGGCGGAGCAGGCTCGAAGGGCCGTATGGCCTACTCCTGCTCCAAATTCTTATGTTATTATATTCTATCTGTTCTGATGATGCCACCTTCCACACCAGTGCTTCCGATATGTCTTCCTTTTTCCTCAAATAAGACTTCCCCTTTACCGTGGTTGTCGGGGCCCTCGACCGTGTCCATCCCATTTCCCGCACTTCTGCTTTCACCCTTCCCCTCCCTCCCAGAACCACGATAGGGTTCCCTTTGTCCTCACCTTCCAACCCACCACCCTTCACATTTATCAGATCATCTTCCGCCATCTCTGGCGTGATGCCACCACCATTGAACACATTTTCCGCTCCCCTCCCATTTCAGCATTCCGAAGGGACCGCTCCCTCCGTGACACCCTGGTCCATTCCTCAATCGCCCCCAACAACCCCTCCCCATCCCACGGCACCTTCTCGTGCAACACCTGTCCTTTTACTTCCTCCTTCCAGGTGAAAAATTATTTACTTGTACTTCTTTCAATTTAGTATATTGTATTCGCTGCTCACGATGTTTTCATCCTTCAGTGTGATTTGAATTGATTGCCGGCTCTGGGGAGGCCCACATTGCAACCTGTGGTGGAGCAGGGAATGACTGACCGCAACATCAGGATTTCTGCGTTTATCTGTGCATGTGCTAAATCCTGAAAATACTGTCAGTTTCAGAGAGGATAATGGTGGTGAGCGCTGACGGTTTCATTGTCATTACCACCGCAAACTCTGGGCCAATACCTCCTTCGACGCTTTTGCTATTTTCCTCAATCTGGTTTCAGCAATTTTTGGGATATTTCTAATTTTACTGCTGTTTATATCTCTCCTCTAATCTCATTGCTGCTCCTTTCTGATTCCCCTCCTCCTGCCAAATTAGTTTAAACCCTCCCCAACAGTTAACCTAGTTAACCTCTCAGCGGGAACATTGGTCCCAGCTCTGTTCAGGTGCAATCCGTCCATCTTGTACAGATGCCCCTTCCCGCAATGCCCCAAGAACTTGAAACCCTCCCACCTGCACCTCTTCTCCAGCCATGGATTTACCTGCACTATCTTCCTGTTTCTATACTCACTAGTGCATGGCACTGGGGTAATCCTATTCCTCTTCCCCTCGCAGAATGTCCTGCACCCGTTCAGTGATATCCTTTATCTTGGCACCAGGAGGCAACATACCATTCGGGAAATCACATTTGCGGTTACAGAAGAGCCTGTCTATGCCCCTAACTATCGAATCCCCTACGACGACTGCATTTCTACTCTTTGCCGCTGTGTGCAGTCAAATCTCCTATGGTGCCGGGGGCTTGATTCTTACCTCATTCCTCCAAGGAGTCGTCACCCTCCCTGGTATTCAAAACTGAAAACACTCAGTTGTAACAAACTGCTACGAAAACGTATAATAAGAATAAACCCAGACAGACCGCCCGTCATCGACCTTGGCCCCGACTACAGACACGGCATCGGCACACCCAGCCCAGTTGACCCTGCAAAGTCCTCCTCACCAATATCTGGGGACTTGTGCCAAAATTGGGAGAGCTGCCCCACAGACTAGTCAAGCAACAGCCTGACATAGTCATACTCACAGAATCATACCTTTCAGCCAATGTCCCCAACTCCTCCATCGCCATCCCTGGGTATTTCCTGTCCCACCGGCAGGACAGACCCACCAGGGGTGGCGGCACAGTGCTATACAGTCAGGAAGGAGTGGCCCTGGGAGTCCTCAACATTGATTCCAGACCCCATGAAGTCTCATGGCTTCAGGTCAAGCATGGGCAAGGAAACCTCCTGCTGATTACCACCTGCTGCCTTCCCTCAGCTGAACACTACTTGGAAGAAGCACTGAGAGTAGCAAGGGCACAGAATGTACTCTGGGTGGGGGACTTCAATGTCCATCACCAAGAGTGGCTCGGTAGTACCACTACTGACTGAGCTGGCCGAGTCCTGAAGGACACAGCTGCCAGTCTGGGCCTGGGACAGGTGGTGAGAGAACCAACAAGAGGGAAAAACCTATTTGACTTCGCCCTCACCAATCTACCTGTCACAAATGCATCTGTCCATGACAGTATTGGTAGCAGTGACCACCTCACAGTCATTGTGGAGACGAAGTCCCGTCTTCAAACTGAGGACACCTCCCATCATGTGTGGCACTGCCACCGTGCTAAATGGGATAGATTCAGAACAGGTCTAGCAGCTCACAACTGGGCATCCATGAGGTGCTGTGGGCCATCAGCAGAATTGTATTCCACCACAATCTGTAACGTCGTGGCCCGGTATATCCCTCACTCTACCATTGCCATTAAGCCAGGGGACCAACCTTGGTTCAATAAGGAGCGTAGAAGAGCATGCCAGGAGCAGCACCAGGTGGACCAAAAAATGAGGTGCCAACCTGGGGAAGCTGCAACACAGGACTACATGCATGCTAAAAAGCAGAAGCAGCATGCTTTAGACAGGGCTAAGCGATCCCACAATCAACGGATCAGATCAAAGCTCTGCAGTCCTGTCACATCCAGTCGTGAATGGTGGTGGACCATGAAACTACTAACGGGAGGAGGAGGCTCCGTGAATATTCCTATCCTCAATGATGGTGGAGCCCAGCACGTGAGTGCAAAAGACAAAGCTGAAGCATTTGCAACCATCTTCAGCCAGAAGTGCCGAGTGATTGATCCATATCAGCCTCCTCCTGAGGTCCCCACCATCACAGAAGCCAATCTTCAGCCAATTCGATTCACTCCACGTGATATCAAGAAATGGCTGAGCGCACTGGATACAGCAAAGGCTATGGGCCCCGACAACATCCCGGCTGTTGTGCTGAAGACTTGTGCTCCAGAACTAGCCGCGCCTCTAACCAAGCTGTTCCAGTACAGCTACAACACTGGCATCTATCCGACAATGTGGAAAACTGCCCAGATATGTCCTGTCCACAAAAAGCAGGACAAATCTAATCCGGCCAATTACCGCCCCATCAGTCTACTCTCAGTCATCGGCAAAGTGATGGAAGGTGTTGTTACCGCTGAGTTGGAGCCTGAACGGACCAAGTGATATACGAGGTCGACGTATACCCAACCTCAGCTTGCTTGATAGAGTAATAAGACTCAGACGACTGTGGTATAATTGAAATGTGAGAATACACCTTTATTACAGAGCTCTGGGAGAAGCTGCTATGCACCCGCGTGCAACCACCGGACTTCTCGTTTAACACTCTAAATGCATTTACCTTTATACACAAATGAAAGGTTAAGTGGATTAATCACAGAAATGCCTCATGACAGTGTAGCAGTAAATATTTTAAACAAGGTTCAGCAGAAAAACAATGCTCAGCAGAACTAAGACTTCTTCAGCTGGCACTACTCATCCCAGGGTAGCTCAAGGTCCAGTTTTAGCCTGTAACGAATGTCAAGTATCCCAACGAGCTTTGCAAAGTCCTTTAGTACCGAAATTTCCTCCAACAAACCCTCCTTTTGGTCCTGGAGCACGATCCTCTTGCTCCAGGCGACCACCAATCTTCTTTCTTCACAGTGTCGATCTTATAACCACTGACTTAAGGGGAAGTCGGCCGGATTAGCTTTGTCCTCCATTTGCTGTTCTTCAGGCAATAGCTCGTCTATCATACTGACTGGCATTAACTGTGTCATTGCCATTTTGCAACAAGTTTTTAAGATGGTTAACAGACAGCATATCCCCCCCCGCTCCGCTAACAGGTAGTCTAATGCCATCCGGTTCTGTAAGGCAACCGTTCGTATCGCCGTCATCTCATCACTTATTCATGCCAGTGCCTCCTCGGTGTCATTAGCTACCTTTTCTAACAATGACGCGACAAGCTGGATTTCTTTTATGGCTCTGCCTGTCCCATAAGGAGGGAATAAAATGGCAAAATACCGTTCGGTTTCTGTAATGTCGCGTTTGGCTCGATAGTGACGGTGGTCAGTTAGGGAGGACAGATGGTAAACATATGGTAGCACATATCCCAAATCACAAGATCCAGTCCAAGACCCCGGGGGAGCCACGGGTAGGCTCTGTGACCACATATAAAATAGGTCCCATTATATGCGGTTAGATTGTCGCCCAGTGACTTACGAACCCTCCACCTCCATCTGATTTCCTCCCCTTCCCATGGTCCCCCAGTTGTCTTATTGGGGGTTCCGATATGATTTAATTGGAAGAAACCTTGGCTGCAGCCTTCGGTGAGGTTGCATTTTGTTATATTAATCTCTTGGAAACATTTACTGCGTCCTACTTCTGTGCCTCCGGACACATTCTTCGTTAAACATATTGGCCCCTCCGGCCTACCACCCCTGAAGTATTAGTAATGATTAAGAATGGAGGCTGCCTATTCCGATTATAATTAGGCTGGTACCACCCCTGGAAAGTGGTTAGGTCATAATCTGCCGACTTCCATTTGTCTCTGTCACCCTCCTGGTTGTATGAATCTTTATAATTGCCGCTGACGTTCTGGCGCATGACCCATTCCGCCATCTCCGAGGCATTGAACGGGATGGCTCTCAACGGAATTCCTCCTTTACTATGTGACTACAGACCCAACAGCTGGACTGTCCCTTTTCCTTAGCATACTCATATGACATATATATATATATAAGTATTTACATGTAATTCCCGCTTACATAGCGGTCTTCCCCCGGCTACCGTAACAATGCATATTACGGTCTCCCTCCTCATCTTTTATTAAATACTGTTGTTCTGGTGTTATTTTAATCTTTCTTTGGCCCTCCCGATAACACTCTTGTATTAACACGTTTAAGTAAAAGCACATAAGCACAAATGATGCAATAAGCCACAAAACAAACGCCCAGGCAGGCACACAGATCAAAGAATCGTACATTAATCAGCCGTTATTGATCTGTAAGACCAAGTACAAAGGATGTGTCATTAGTAATTTGCTACACACACACACCCTCCTTTTGTTCATTGTATCCCACTAGACTCATCTTCCCTTTGCTGAGGTTCTCTACTGGTATTCCCATCCCCGGGATTTTCTTCCTGTATTGATGGTTTGGGCTCGACTGAGCCCGCCCTTTTCTCGTAAACCTTCAGTTGAGTCCAATGTTTCCAAACCCCCTTCCCTCTTATGTCCAGACAGGCACAGGTGTCTCCACTAATTATAACTTCATACGGCCCGCTCCATTTTGGAGCGAAACCTGGTTTTGCAGGCAACATTTTTACCATGACCTTTGTTCCCGCTGGGGGTACCTCGGGGAGCATATTGAGCCGTAGCTCCTCATCTCGCTCTCTTTGGTGGTCTCGGACTTCTTTGCGCATCTCTTTTAACTGAGTGCCTAATTCCAATATGTATCGTCTTAATTTATCTTTTAATGGGCCTACGTCGGTCCCACCTGTTATGATGCCTTCGGGTAATTGCATTGCTCGTCCTGTCATTAGTTCATAAGGGGTCAAACCGGTTGTCCGGTTTCTGGTGGCTGAGTTTAGTGATTTCTGGTATCCATCTGTCCTGCAGAAATTTATTAATCCTAAAAATGCTCGTATTCCTCTTTTAGTGGTAGGTTCCGGATGTTGGGATATTGTTTGGATCCTTTCTGAGAGCAGGACTTTTTCATCTGGTGTCAGAATGTGCCCTGAATACATGACACGCTTTTTGCAAAATTGAATATTTGCTTTTGACGACATACCCTTCCCTTTACAAATGGTTCAAAGTGAATTTTGTATCTATTTGACAATCCATCGCTGTTGCCGAGACTGAGCTGAAACCAATAATTCCCCCAATCTCACCAACGTTTGAGTGATAATTTCATCATACTCTGATGCTTCATCGTATGGCAATTGTTCAAAAGCTTGTTTCGTAATTAACATATCCTGCTCTACTTTATCCACAGCTACCTTCGCGTCTTTAGCCGATTTCTCAACCATCAGGTACATTCTCATTTCGTAATTCATTGCACATTAGTTGACACACACACGCACCATGCAACTTCAATCACAACTTCTAGCTGCAGTCATGATCGCGAGAGAGAGAGAGAAAGCGCGCAGCCTGTGACCTCGAAGAGGGAAGCACAGGCTTTTAAAGGGACAGTACACTGAAGATGAATGAGCACACACTCGGCAGGTTTTTTATTATTCTTAACTACATCTTACACTCTCAATCACTTTCCTTTAATTACCATTCATATCTCATTCATGAGTCCTGGAGAAACTTTACTGTCCAGTACAATATTTAAGATAGAAAACATAGATCAAACGTTCTCACTTGATCCAAGTTATTAACACTTTTTATTTATCATTATTATAGAGGATATTTTATTTTCCCAAAAGTAACCCAATATATAGTGCCCGAGTCCATTTCGTCATTTCAAAATTATCCCAAAAACCAAACAGCAGTATTATTGTACCGGCAGGTTTTGTTAATGTTCAATTTCATTTCTATCAATTTATCCTCCATTTCCAATTTCAGAAACAAGTAATTCTCAGGCTTGGTAGCTTACACAGTGTTTTAACATTAGAGACAGAAGTGCCGCAATTAGTTTACAAGGTAACTTCCATATAACAAAAGAAAGAAGAGACTCCATTGTGACTCTGCTTAGAGCCCAAGGTTAAGTTATCAAATCATAAATTCCTTCTGTCATTAGGGAAATATTAACTTAAAATTAAGAAACTTAAATTATTTAATGTCCAATATCTTTAAACTTCATACTAAAGCTGTTGCTTGTTGAACTTAAACAGCTGTCAGTGGAAAGGGTTAACTCCTTTGCAGGATTCTAAGAAGGTGGAGCAACACATTATCAAATGCACGCAACTGCGTCAATTCACGTAAATCAAAAAAGAACTTTCCCTATCGAAAGACAGTTGTGTTTTCACACTTTAACTAAACACGAACATGGAGGTAATATGGGCAAAGACGGGATTGAGCAAAATTCACAAGCTAAGTATTATTCAATTCGGTCTACACAAATTCACACCAACCAGAATTTCACCGTGGCCACAATGAAAGTCTGGTTTTAATAGGTTAATTAACCTCAAAACTCCAATTTATTCCAGATCTTGTAAACATTCAAATTAATTTTTTTTTTCAAGCACATCGGCAACTGTAACTTTAAGGCAGAAGCCCATCTTTTGTAAAACTATGAACAGACAAATAAAACAAAATAGCACACTCTTGCAGAAAACAGTAAATTACGTCATATTAATTTTCTTATTGTCCTTTCTTCAGATGTCTTTCCAAAATACTGTAAAAACATTGAATATAACTGGAGAAAAATTAGTTTTTCACATTTAAACAAATCAAACTGCTTTGGAAGATTTCACCATAGCAACCACGACTCCAAGGTTAAATCTTAGGCTGAAACTTAATCTTTTGTTAAACAAACTTTTGTTGTTCTTCTCAGTTTTTACACACCAGCTTAATTTAAATTGTAGTTCAAAGATTTTTTCTCTTGGGGCACAATCTTATTCGCACATTCTTAAAACTTCCAAAATCCAAGACAAGACAAACATTTTTAAGCGCTTTTAACACAGAGAAGTGGGTGGAGCTAAAACATACATAACAGAATCTTTCTTTTAAAGACAGACTTTTCAGGCAAAAATACTGTAACATCTTAAACATTCATAGTCAGAAAAACAGTCACACTTTAACACACTCTCACACAAACTGAAATTCCAGCATTTTTTAAGGTTCCTTTCACTCAGCGAATCTTGTGTTTTATTTGTCTCGGCACAGATGTTAATAACCTTCATGTCGGTAAAACTTTAAGTTTATCTTTTTTTTCTTATGCTTTTAATTAACACCTTATACTCTCTCATTAGGTCGTTTCCCATTATTGTCCCTTCATTATTCTCACATACGTAGAATCTCATGGGAATGTAGAATTGATCTATTTCCACTAATTGGGTGGTGCTCAGAAAGGCAGACATTTTGTCACCGCCAATTCCGGATATAAATATCATTTTTGCTGTCGTGGGGAGGGGGAGATTGGTCACAGATATTGATGCTCCAGTGTCCACTTGCATCTCACACTGTCGGCCCCCTACTAGTGCAGACACATAAATCCTCCCCTCATGCTTACTCTTAACAGGGGCCGCGGGGTGTCACTGCTGAGCTTTCCACTCCCGCCATTTCTTAAGTTCTTTATTAATGCCTTCCAAAATTTCTACCTTTTTCAAGTCTGCATTCTCCTCATTTTTAGTTCTAATTAATTCTTGTACTTTGTCAACCTGTTCTATTAATCCAGTCAGTTGATGGACCAAGAGTACCCCTACCTTCTTGGTCCTTTCTTTCTTTTGCTTATCTAGCCACTTTCTTTGTTCTTCTAATGTCTGTGATACATCCCATCCGTCCCTCTGCATTTTCTCAATTAACGAACATCTATCTGTCATGTAACTGTAAATGAGGGAGCCCGGAGGCCCCCTCTTAAGGTTCTTACCCGACATCAGTTGCTCGTCCTAAATCACGGTCTCCGAAACCCCCGTTTTACCTTCAGCGGCGGGTGTCGTCACGTGCTCGTGGCAAAGTCTGTCCAGACTCCTTTGCCTAATTTCCCAAGCTCAACCTAAGCCTTTACCTAAGTATTCCTGAGACCCAAAATTCCCAAGCTCAACCTAAGCCTTCACCTAAGTATTCCTGAGACAAAAACTTAATAAAATGCAGACGTTCAAATGTCTAAAACCATATAGTGTTTTCTCACATTCCAATGGCCCACTTCCTTTGTTCTTTGGATCACTCGAGCACGTTAGCACTTGATCAGGGTGTTTGAGCACTCGGTGATCCTGTTCGTGACGCCAATTTGTTACCGCTGAGTTGGAGCCTGAACGGACCAAGTGATCACAGAAGAATCACAGAATCACAGAAACCCCACAGTGCAGATAGAGGCCATTTCGGCCCATCGAGCCTGCACCGACACATATTCCACCCGATCCCCGTAACCCCTACACCAACACATATCCCACCCGATCCCCGTAACCCCATGTATTTAATCCCCCCTAACACTAAGGGTCAATTTATCATAGCCAATCAACCTAATCCGCACATCTTTGGACTGTTGGAGGAAACCGGAGCACCCGGAGAAAACCCGGGAAAACGAGGTCGACGTATACCCAACCTCAGCTTGCTTGATAGAGTAATAAGACTCAGACGACTGTGGTATAATTGAAATGTGAGAATACACCTTTATTACAGAGCTCTGGGAGAAGCTGCTATGCACCCGCGTGCAACCACCGGACTTCTCGTTTAACACTCTAAATGCATTTACCTTTATACACAAATGAAAGGTTAAGCGGATTAATCACAGAAATGCCTCATGACAGTGTAGCAGTAAATATTTTAAACAAGGTTCAGCAGAAAAACAATGCTCAGCAGAACTAAGACTTCTTCAGCTGGCACTACTCATCCCAGGGTAGCTCAAGGTCCAGTTTTAGCCTGTAACGAATGTCAAGTATCCCGACGAGCTTTGCAAAGTCCTTTAGTACCGAAATTTCCTCCAACAGTGTCATCGACAGTGCTATCAAGTGGCACTTAGTCACCAATAACCTGCTCACTGATGCCCAGTTTGGGTTCCACCAAGCCTACTCTGCTCCCGTCCTGATTACAGCCTTGGTTCCAACATGGATAAAGGAGCTGAATTCCAGAGGTGAGTGACTGCCCTTGACATCAAGGCAGTATTTGACCGAGTGTGGCATCAAGGAGCCCTAGTAAAACTGCAGTCAATGGAAAACAGGGGGTAACCTCTCCACTGGCTGGAGTCATACCTAGCACAAAGAAAGATGGTTGTGGTGGTTGGAGGTCAATCATCACAGCCCCAGGATATCACTGCTGGAGTTCCTCAGGGCAGTGTCCTAGGCCCAATCATCTTTAGCTACTTCATCAATGACCTTCCCTCCATCATAAGGTCAGAAATGGGGATGTTTGCTGATCACTGCAGTGTTCAGTGCCATTCACAACACTTCAGATCATGAAGCAGCCCATGCCCACCTGCAACAAGACCTGGCCAGCGTTCAGGCTTGGGCTGATAAGTGACAGGTAACATTTGCGCCACACAAGTGCCAGGCAATGGCTGTCTCCAACAAGTGAGAGTCTAACCACCTGATATTCAATGGCATTACCATCGCCGAATCCCCCACCATCAACATCCTGGGGGTCACCATTGACCAGAAACTTAACTGGATCAGCCACATAAATACTGTGGCAACAAGAGCGGGTCACAGGCTGGGGTATTCTGCGGCAAGTGTCTCACCTCCTGACTCCCCAAAGCCTTTCCACCATCTACAAGGCACAAGTCAGGAATGTGTTGGAATACTCTCCACTTGCCTGGATGAGTGCAGCTCCAACAACACTCAAGAAGCTCGTCACCATCCAGGACAAAGCAGCCACTTGATGGGCACCCCATCCACCACCTTAAACATTCACTCCCTCTACCATCGGCGTACCCTGGCTGCAGTGTGTACCATCTACAAGATGCACTGCAGCAACTCGCTAAAGCTTCTTCGGCAGCACCTCCCAAACCCGTGACCTCTACCATCTAGAAGGACAAGGGCAGCAGGCGCATTTGAACACCACCACCTCCAAGTTCCCCTCCAAGTCACACACCATCCTGACCTGGATATATATCGCCATTCCTTCATCGTCGCTGGGTCAAAATCCTGAAACTCCCTCCCTAACAGCACTGTTGGGAGTACCTTCACCACACGGACTGCAGCGGTTCA
This sequence comes from Somniosus microcephalus, assembly GCF_052327205.1. NCBI lineage: Eukaryota > Metazoa > Chordata > Chondrichthyes > Squaliformes > Somniosidae > Somniosus > Somniosus microcephalus. Next base: position 208,608,631 of record NC_140993.1, on the reverse strand, counting down.
AGAAGGTGGCTCACCACCACCATCTCAAGGGCAATTAGGGATGGGCAATAAATGCTGGCCTTGCCAACGATGCCCACATCCCATGAACGGATTTTCAAAAAAGGGAATTATCAACAGTGAAACAAATGAACATTTAAATAAAACAAACTAACACTTACCAGTTCCCCACCAATCTGTTCCCTCCGTGGCAGTAACGCCACTTTAGAATTTCTTTTTCAGTTTTCCGCGTTCAGCTTGCGCTCTGACTCTGACTTTCACGGCCTTCATATCAAAATTAAGATTTGCTGCTTCTTATTTTTGAAAACTATGAATATAATATTAACGCACAGGTAACTTGAGCTGCATGTGGGCAGATATAATGACAGGTATTTTCACTCTTTGGCAGAGCTCATGTTTCATACCAGCATTGTGATGGCACTAAATGGAAACCAACAGTAAGGTGCACAATTCTAAAACTGTGACAAGCACTGTTGAGATGCACTGAATGGAATTTTAGAGGCAGTACAAGACAAGCTGTTGTGCTCACGTGCCAGTTATCACAAAGGCATTATAGGGCCTTAATATAACAAACTATTAGTTGAGTTTCTAGATGTACAGCCTGCCGTTGTTCAAAATAGACATTAAAACTGCTCACCAGAAAGTCAGTTCCAGATAATCACAGTAAAGCAGAAAATGTTAGCTTTTGAGTGGGAACTCCAGGACTCCAGGATGCTTTGTGTCCTGGATAACCATGTGCGCAGGAAGTGGCTCCAGTTGCTCAAACTTGAGCTCCTGGTTTCTGAGTCACTGGAGTCACTGCAGGGCACATGGAAGCGCACGTTCGAGGAGGTGGTAACCCCGCAGCTAAAGAAAGTTCAGGAGAATAAGTGGATGGCCATCTGGCAGGGTGGCAAGAGGCAGACAATGCAGGACTCCTGGGAGTGTGGCACTCCCAAACCGGTTTCAGCGCTGAATACCGGAGAGGGTGACAACACCTCGGGGGGAGTGCAGTTTAGAGCACATCCACTGCAATGTGGGGCAAATGACTGCACAAGGAAGGGGCACAGCAAAGTTTAGAAATGTAGTTGTCATAGAGAATGCGATAGTCAGGGGGATAGACAGGCATTTCTGCAACCACCGACGTGAGTCTTGCATTATGCATTCTGTTATGTATTGTGTGTTCTATTGTGTGTTCTTCCCCCACCTGTGGTGGCGCTGTCACAGGAGATAAATGGTTGGGTGTTCTCTGTTAAGTTTAGCTCTCTTTGTTCGGAACTTGCCAGAACTTCCTTTCCTTCCAATAAAGCACTTCATGTTTGAATCTCTGAGTTCTGAGTCCTAAATTGTGTCTAGGTAGAAAGGTACCGACACAACAAGTGGCAACGAGGAGCGGATGAATCTGCGTACGTTACGGGTGCAGTGAGTAAACAGAAAATTTAATTTGAAACGTGAGATGGCTACTATATTAGGAAACATCGGTGATTTTGATGAAAATGTGGAGCAATGGAGCGCATATACGGAACGTTTTGACTATTTTGTATTGGCGAATGCGGTGGCAAATGAAAATGTCGTGCCTACCTTTTTGAGTGTAATCGGGCCGAAGACATTCAATTTACCTCGCAGCCTTGTGCAGCCAGATAAGCCAGGAACTAAAACATATAAGCAACTAGTGGAAATTCTTGGAGCACATTTTTCATGGAAACCTCTGGCTTTGCTGAGAGATTTAGATTTCACAAACGGAATCAAGAGGAGGGGGAATCAGTGACGATGTTTATTGCTGCTTTAAAAAGGGTGTCGGAACACTGCCAGTTCAAGGAGATGCTGAATGACACCATTAGAGACAGACTTGTGTGTGGTCTGCAAAATGCAGCCACACAGAAGCGCCTTCTTACTGAGGACAACCTTACTCTTGAAAAGGCCGTTGAAGTTAGTGTCTCCATGGAGATGACGGAAAAGGAGGCTCACCAGTTGAGTTCAACAGGGAGAGTTCACAAGGTGTCGTCTGAGCCTAAAGGTGCGCGGAACGGCACATGTTACCATTGTGGGAAAACGGGCCATCATGCTAATGACTGTTAGTGTACGGAGCTGGAATGCCAAAATTGTGGCAAAAAGGGTCACATTGAACGCGCCTGTAGAGGTAAAAAAAAGAACAGACAGAGCTGGGAAGCATGGAAGCAAAATGTCTGTATTTGGACAAGAGAGGAAAAAGAGTGTTCATTCAGTGCAGTATGATGGAACAAGCAAAACAGAGGGGAGCGACACCTCTGAGGAGGAAGAGGTGCACATACTGACGGTTGCAGGTGATTCAAATGGCTACTGGGTGTCACCACTGCTGGAGGGACAATCAGTGCGGATGGAGGTGGACACAGGCGCGGCTGTGTCCCTTGTTTCAGACACTGTCTACAACAAAATGCTAAAGCATCTTACCCTTCAGCCAACAAACATTGTGCTAAAGACGTATACCGGCGAACCTGTGGCCATGAGATGCGTCATTGAGGTGACAGTTAAATTGAACGGACAGACTGCAAAACTGCCACTATATGTGGTAAAGGGAAATTACCCATCACTACTGGGACGTGCGTGGCTAGAGAAAATCACGCTGGACTGGCCTGCAGTCCGCATGATGTCAAAAGGGGAGTCAGGTCTGACTGCAGTGTTAAACAAACATGCAGAACTCTTCAATGGGGAACTTGGGAGCATGAAAAAGATCAGCGTGAGACTGGACATTAAACCTGACAGCAAGCCGAAGTTTCACAAAGCCTGACCTGTACCCTATGCAATTAGGCCAAAAGTTGAGGCTAACTTGGAGGCCTTAGTCGAGAATGGAGTCCTGGAGCCTGTGAGCGTGAGCAAATGGGCCACACCCATTGTTCCTGCCCTGAAAAAGGATGGATCTGTTCGAATCTGCGGGGATTTTAAAGTGACTATTAACCCGGTGCTGTCTGCGGAACAGTACCCTCTTCCCCTCATTGAGGATCTTTTTACGGGCCTGGCCGGAGGGCAATAGTTCAGCAAAATAGACTTATGCCAGGCTTATCTACAAATACATGTCGATGACAAATCAAAGGAGCTGCTGACAATTGTGACACACAAGGGGCTATACAGGTACTGCCGCCTTCCATTTGGAATTACGTCGGCCCCTGCTCTATTCCAAAGGGCAATGGATCAGATTTTGAGTGGACTGCCAGGAGTCCAGTGCTACCTGGACGACATCCTTGTCACTGGGACAAATGAGGAGGATCATCTTCTGAACTTGGATGCGACACTACAACGACTGAAAGAGTACGGACTCAGAGTTCGTAAAGACAAATGTGAATTCTTTCAGTCTTCAGTTGAGTACCTGGGGCATGTGATTGACGCTACTGGCCTGCATAAGGCGCCGTCAAAGGTCAAGGCGATCGTGGAGGCCCCAGCACCCCAGAATGTGAGCCAGTTACGTTCATTTCTGGGGCTACTTAACTACTATGGGAAGTTAATTCCAGACTTAGCAACTGATGTAATGGCTTCAGCAATGTTGCTATGTCAAGGCAAAACATGGAAATGGACTGAACTGTGCAACGAAGCTTTCGCCCAAGCAAAGAAAGCATTGCTGAAATCAGAGGTCCTGACACACTTTGACCCAAAGCTGCCCGTGCAGCTAGCATGTGATGCATCACCATATGGTGTGGGAGCAGTCATATCCCACATCATGCCTTCGGGTGAAGAGAAACCTATCGCCTTCGCATCACGCACCGTGAACAAGGCCGAGAGTAACTATGCGCAGATCGAGCGCGAGGCCTTGGGAATCGTTTTTGGAATTCGAAAATTTCATCAGTACCTGTTTGGGAGAAGGTTCACACTCCTGACGGACCACCGTCCATTGACTTCAATCTTCAGGCCCCACACCAGAATTCCATCTCTCGCTGCAAGCAGGATGCAAAGGTGGGCTTTACTGTTGTCAGGACACACATACGACATCAAATATCGCAAATCAGACTTGCACGGCAACGCAGACGGTCTCTCGAGGCTACCCTTGCCTGTTACTCCCCCAGAGCCTCGTCAGATAGACATCTTCTACTTTAGACAAGTGGAGGGAGCACCTGTCACTGCAGTTCAGGTGCGAAGGTACACCCGCAACGATCCAGCCCTGTCTGAGGTAATGGACGATGTCATTCGAGGGAGAGCTATAGGAGATTCTCCTAGTTTGAAACTTTACATTTCAAAAAGAAATGAGCTCTCCGTCCAGGCAGGTTGTCTTCTTTGGGGACGCCGTGTCATCATTCCGCCACCTCTGAGGGAACCTGTACTGCAACAACTTCATACAGGCCACAGTGGGATGGTTCGGATGAAGGAAATGGCAAGAAGCTACTTCTGGTGGCCAGGTCTCGATGGGAATATTGAGGAGAAAGCCAAAACATGTTCCCCATGTCAAAGGATCCAGAATGTTCCACAGCTGGCAACCCTACACCCCTGGGATTGGCCTGCAGAAGTGTGGCAGCGAGTACATGTGGACTTCGCCGGTCCTTTCGAAGAGAAGATGTTTATGGTGGTTGTGGACGCTCGTAGCAAGTGGCCGGATCCGGGTCGCTGTGATGAGGTCTACCACGGCAGAGAAAACAATTGAGAAACTTGGTGAGATGTTCAGCCGTTATGGCTCACCGGAACAACTTGTAAGTGACAATGGTCCACAATTTGTATCACAGGAGTTTGCAACCTTCCTGCATGTGAATGGTGTCCAACACATCAGGTCTGTGCCCTCTACTAACGGCCAGGCAGAAAGGTTTGTGCAAACTTTGAAGCACGCCTTGAAGGCATCGCAAGGTCAGGGCTCAATCCACCAACGTCTGAACAGCTTCCTGTTGTCCTACAGGAACGAGCTGCATGCCACAACCAAAACTTCCCCCCGCTTCGCTCATGATGAAGAGGCAGTTGCGGACAAGTTTTGACTTACTCAAACCTCCAAGGGCAGAACAGGTTGTCCATTGTCAACAGCAAGCTCAAGTTGAAAAGAGAGAGAAAAGAGCCAAGGAGAGTCAGTTTCATCCTGGAGAGCATGTCCTAGCTCGAAACTACAACACTGGACCGAAATGGGTTCCTGCTACGGTGATCGCGCAGACGGGCCCTGTGTCTTACATGGTTGAGACTGCTGAGGACGTCGTCTGGAGAAGACACACAGATCAACTGTTGCTAGGCGCAGAGACAGCCACAGAGGCTCCAATGGCTGGTTGGCCTGAACTGTTTCCGGATGATACCGCAAACCAGCATCCTTTGCCACAGTGCTCTTCTCCAACACAGGAAGTCAAAGAGACTGTTCCGCCTGTGCAAACTCCTGACTTTTGACTGACACAGGCACCTTCTCCATCCAGGCCTGTGTCAATGCCTACTGCTGTGGAAGCCAGCGATGACCGCCGGTATCCTGTCAGGGAGCGGCGGCCTCCAAGGCGCTTGGATCTGTAGGCTTAGTGACTTACCCACAAGACTGGGGCAGAATAAACCCCAGGGTAAAGTCAGGGGTTGAGGCAGTCTACCTCTACCCTAGGTTCGTTGAGTGCATTGAAAGTAACTTACCTGTTGAGGAATACTGTGGACCTTCCATTTAAGAGGGGAGGAAATGTTATGTATTGTGTGTTCTCCTCCCACCTGTGGTGGCGCTGTCACAGGAGATAAATGGTTGGGTGTTCTCTGTTAAGTTTAGCTCTCTTTGTTCGGAACTGCCAGAACTTCCTTTCCTTCCAATAAAGCACTTCATGTTTGTATCTCTGAGTTCTGAGTCCTAAATTGTGTCTAGGTAGAAAGGTACCGACACAACACATTCCTTCCCTGGTGCCAGGGTCAAGGACATCACGGAGAGGGTGCAAAACATTTTGAGGGGGAAAGGGGCACAGCCAGAAGTCGTGCTCCATATGGGAACCAATGACATAGAAAGGAAAAATGTTGAGTTTCAGAAGCTCAAGAGGAAATTAAAGAGTAGGACCTCAACGGTACTAATCACTGGATTACTCCCAGTACCACACCCTCATGAGTATAGAAATAGTTGAATCATAGAAATTTATGGCATAGAAGTAGGCGATGTGGCCCATCATCACAGAATCACAGAAACCCCACAGTGCAGATAGAGGCCATTTCGGCCCATCGAGCCTGCACCGACACACATCCCACCCGATCCCCGTAACCCCTACACCAACACATATCCCACCCTATCCCTGTAACCCCATGTATTTAATCCCCCTAACACTAAGGGTCAATTTATCATAGCCAATCAACCTAACCCGCACATCTTTGGACTGTGGGAGGAAACCGGAGCACCCGGAGAAAACCCACGCAAACACGGGGAGAATGTGCAAACTCCACACAGACATTCGCCCGAGGCCGGATTCGAACCCGGGTCTCTGGCGCTGTGAGGCAACAGTGCTAACCACTATGCCACCGTGCTGCCACCATGTCTGTGTTGGCCAAAAAAGAGCTATCCACCCTCATCCCACTTTCTAGCTCTTGGTCCGTAGCCCTGCAGGTGACGACACTTCAAGTACATATCCAAGTACTTTTTAAATGTGATGAGGGTCTCTGCCTCTACCCCCATTTCAGGCAGTGAGTTCCAGACCCCCACCGCCCTTTGATGAAAAAAGTTCTCCTCAACTCCCTTCTACCAATTACATTAAATCTACGTCCCCTGGTTATTGACCCCTCTGCTAAGGGAAATAGGTCCTTCCAATCCACTCTATTTAGGCCCCTCATAATTTTATGCACCTCAATCAAGTCTCCCCTCAGCCTCCTCTGTTCCAAAGAAAACAACCCCAGCCGAGCCAATCTTTCCTCATAGCTAAACTTCTCCAGTCCTGGCAAAATCCTCGTAAAACCCCTCTGTACCCTTCTACCGGCATGTAAACAGTAAGTGGGTAGTAAGAGGCGGGGTGGGGTCTATTAGAGACAACGAAGGTGATACATGCTTCGAGGCAAAGTGCAAGGCTAGAATACTCAATGAGTACTTTGCATCCGTCTTTACTAAGGAGGTGGATGCTGACAAAATATCGGTAGAAGTGGAAAAGATAGAAGCAATGGAAGGGGTGAAAATTGATATACAGGATGTACTAGAAAGGCTGGGTATACTTAGAGTGGACAAATCACCTGGTCCAGATGGCTTGCATCCCAAGTTGTTAAGGGAATTGGGGGAGGTGATAGCGGAAGGGCTTGCCATAATTTTCCAATCTTCCCTAGATGCGTGGGAGGTGCCTGAGGATTGGAAAGTGGCAAATGTGACACCATTGTTCAAGAAAGGGTGTAAGGACAATCCTAGTAACTACAGGCCAGTCAGTTTAACATCAGTGGTGGGTAAAGTTTTAGAACAATAATCAAGGAGAAAATTAACAGGCACTTGGAGAGGTTTAAGCTAATTAAGGAGAACCAACACGGATTTGTAAAAGGCAGATCATGTTTGACTAATCTAATTGAATTTTTTGATGAAGTAACAGAGAGGAGTGATGAAGGGAATGCAATGGATGTTGTCTGCATGGATTTTCGGAAGCCGTTTGACAAAGTACCACATAGAAGGCTGGTTAACAAAATTGAGGCTCATGGAATAGGTGGGTCAGTGGCAGCTTGGATAAGGAATTGGCTTAAGGACAGAAAACAGCGAGTTGTGGTAAATGGCTGTTTTTCAGACTGGAGGATGGCAGACAGTGGTGTTCCCCAAGGATCAGTGCTGGGGCCATTGCTTTTTTTGATATATATAAATGACCTGGATATTGGAATACAGAGTAGAATTTCTAAATTTGCTGATGACACCAAACTTGGGGGTGTGGCAAACAGTGATGATGATTCCAATCGACTGCAACACGGCACAGAAAGGCCAGCAGAATGAGCAGACAAGTGGCAGATGGAATTTAATACAGAGAAGTGTGAGGTGATGCATTTTGGCAGAAGGAACAGGGAGAGGCAATATACACTTAATGGCACAGTTTTAAAGAGTGTGCATGGACAGAGGGACCTGGGAGTTAATGTGCATAGGTCCCTGAAGGTGGCGGGACATATTGAGAGAGTGGTTAACAAAGCTCATGGGACCTTGGGCTTCATAAATAGAGATAGTGAGTACAAAAGTAGAGAAGTTATGCTGAACCTTTATAAAGTGCTGGTTAGGCCACAATTGGAGTATTGCATCCAGTTCTGTTAGGGCAGCATGGTGGCATAGTGGTTAGCACTGTTGCCTCACAGCGCCAGGGACCCGGGTTCGAATCCGGCCTCGGGTGACTGTCTGTGTGGAGTTTGCACATTCTCCCCGTGTTTGCGTGGGTTTCCTCCGGGTGCTCCGGTTTCCTCCCACAGCCCAAAGATGTGCGGGTTAGGTTGATTGGCTGTGATAAATTGACCCTTAGTGTTAGGGGGATTAAATACATGGGGTTACGGGGATCGGGTGGGATATGTGTTGGTGCAGGCTCGATGGGCCGAAATGGCCTCTATCTGCACTGTGGGGTTTCTGTGATTTCTGTGGTCAGCACACTTTAGGAAGGATGTGAAGGCCTTTGAGAGGGTGCAGAGGAGATTTACCAGAATGGTTCCGGGGATGGGGGATCTTGGCTACAGGGACAGGTTTGAAACATAGAAACATAGAAGATAGGAGCAGGAGTAGGCCATTCGGCCCTTCGAGCCTGCTCCGTCATTCAATGAGATCATGGCTGATCATCCAAACCCTAGCACCCGGTCCCTACACCGACAGCCATCCCACCCAAGCCCTATCCCCGTAACCCCACGTATTTAATCCCCCCTAACACTAAGGGCCTTGTGAGTAACATAGAAACATAGAAACATAGAAGATAGGAGCAGGAGTAGGCCATTCGGCCCTTCGAGCCTGCTCCGTCATTCAATGAGATCATGGCTGATCATCCAAACCCTAGCACCCGGTCCCTACACCGACAGCCATCCCACCCAAGCCCTATCCCAGTAACCCCGTAACCCCACGTATTTAATCCCCCCTAACACTAAGGGCCAATTTTTTATCATGGCCAATCAACCTAACCCGCACATCTTTGGACTGTGGGAGGAAACCGGAGCACGGAGGAAACCCACGCAAACACGGGGAGAATGTGCAAACTCCACACAGTCACCCGAGGCCGGATTTGAACCCGGGTCCCTGGTGCTGTGAGGCAACAGTGCTAACCACTATGCCACCGTGCTGCCCATTGAGAAGCTGGATTTGTTTTGATTAGCGCAAAGGAGGTTGAGGGGTGATTTGATAGAGGTGTACAAGATTATGATGGGTTTGGATAGGCTAGACGGGGAAAGGATGTTCCCACTAGTTGATGGTACAAGGACTAGCAGTGATAATGGGGGACTTCAACTATCCTACTAAAGACTAGGATAGCAACAGTGTAAAGGGCAAAGAGGGCCAGGAATTCCGGAAATGTGTACAAGAGAACTTTCTTGATCAATATGTTTCCAGCCCAACAAGGAAGGAAGCAGTGCTGGATCTAGTTCTGGGGAATGAAGTGGGGCAAGTGGAGCATGTTTCAGTGCGAGATAATTTGGGGAACAGTAATCATAATATCATCAGGTTTAGAATAGTTAATGAAGAGGACAATTAACAATCAAGCATTAAAAAATACTTAACTGAAGGAGGGTTAATTTCAGTGACTTGAAAAGGGATGTAGCCTAGTTGGATTGGAATCTAAAATTGGTAGGCAAAACAGTAATTGAACAATGGGAGGCCTTCAAAGACAAGATGGTTTGGGTACAGACTAGACACATCCCCATGAATGGGAAAAGAAGGGCATCCAAAGCTAGAGCTCACTGGATGACTAAAGATATAGAAGTTAAAATGAAACATAAAAAGTTCGCTTATTCCAAATGAAAGGTTCATAATACAATCGAGAACCAAGCTGAATATAGAAAGTTCAGAGGAGATCTTAAAAGGGAAATAAGAGGGCCAAAGAGAGCGTATGAGAATAGATTAGCGGCTAACATAAAAGGGAACCCAAATGAACATAAGAAGTAGGAGCAGGAGTAGGCCATACGGCCCCTCGGGCCTGCTCCGCCATTCAATAGGATCATGGCTGATCCGAACCTAGACTCACGTCCACTTCCCTGCCCGCTCCCCGTAACCCCTAATTCCCTTATCAGCTAGGAAACTGTCTATCTCCGTTTTTAATTTATTTAATGTCGCAGCTTCCACAGCTCTGAGGTAGCAAATTCCATAGTTTTTGTGGTGTATGTGCCTTTAAGAGCAATTATGGTGTATGTGCCTTTAAGAGCCCCAGGTGTGCGTAATGCCGGTAATTGCCACTTGGGCTATATAAGCCTGTGTATTGTGTATATCCTTCAGAAACCCCCCCCAGACTTGCTTAGTAAATACCTATGAACCAACTCCTGTCTTCAGTGTCTTTATCTACACACGGACACGACAGTGGCGACGAAGTGGAAACGGACTTACCTGCAATTCGGCAGCACCTCAAGGACACCGATTCCTCCAGCATCCAGAAGACTCAATGAAGTAAGAGAAACTGTGGTTTCACCAGCTGGCCAAGCTGGTGACAGGTACTGCGCTAATCCTTCCTGGGCGTCAGGCTGGAGCTCCAGCAGCGGGCTCTACTGCTGAGACAGGCAGCGAAATCGGAGGCAAGCAATAACGGACTGTGAGGGTGCACTCAAGAGACGGCCGGCGCGGCAAGCAGGTCAGCATTTAGACCTCCGTCGGGAACGAGTCTCCAACAGTGAATAAACGGAAACCACAGTAAAACAGCGTTGTTATCGGTAGCAGCGGCGGGAAAGCGCGGGAAGCGCCATATCGTTGCTACAGAGAGAAAAAAAAAAGCGCGGGAAGCGCCATATCTTTTCTGAAATGCCTAAATCTGGTAATATTGAGGCTTTTGATGGCGAAATAGAAGATTGGACCACATACGTGGAAAGAGTAGAGGTTTATTGCACTGCAAATGGAATAACAGATGAAAAAAAAGCTTCAGTACTTCTGAACTTAATGGGCGCGAAGACATACGGGCTGTTACGAAATGTAATCACTCCAGCCAAACCAAAGGACAAGACTTTTAAAGAAATTGTTGATACCCTGCAGGAGCATTTAAACCCAACACCGCTGCTGATAGCGGAACGATTCAAGTTCTTCAAGAGAAATCAACACAAGAATGAAAGTAACGCTGATTACCTAAACGAATTAAGAAAGCTATCAAAGTACTGCCAATTCGGAGCAGGACTATCGGATTATCTTCGAGACAAATTTGTTTGCGGTCTCTTAAGTGAAGGAACACAAAAAAGACTGCTTTCCGAAAAAGATTTAACATTGGACAAAGCTTTCAGTATGGCTGTATCATACGAAGCAGCAGCAAAAGGAGCTGCAGAGATACAACAAGAGACACAGGACTTCGGCACCCATAAAATGACACAGGAGTTCGGAAGATGTTATCGCTGCGGCAGATCCACCCATAACCAGAGGGACTGCTGGTTCAAGGGCAAAGCATGCAGGCAATGTGGTAAGATTGGACACATTGCACGGGTATGCCAATCTGGACAAAATAAATCCACTGACAGAAAACAAAAAATCAATAAAGAAAAGTACAGGAAGGTACAAATGATGACGGACAATAGCTCCGAAGACCAGAATAGCGATAGCGACTCCGGAAACAAGAGACTAAGCTGTCTCAAATTACATAATGTACTTGCCAAAGAGGATTACCAAACCATTTGGGTTACCCTCACAATAGCAGGGTCCCCAGTTAAAATGGAGCTAGATACAGGATCAGCTCTAACCGTAATAAATCGACGAGATTACGAGAGGCTATTTTCGCATATACCTCTAAAAGACACATCCATTATCTTAAAAACATATACGGGGCAGAAAGTCTACCCCAAAGGAAAAATAAGGGTGCCTGTGGTATACAACGGCAAAGAAATACAAAAGTTGTATTTATACATTCTACAAGATGGTGGTCCACCGTTGTTGGGACGTGAATGGATAAGGAAGATACGTTTAGACTGGCACTCCATTCAGGCACTGACGGTGACCAGTAAGGAAAAAAACAATGATGACATCATACCTGAACGATTAAAAGACATCTTGGCCAACGCCAAAGAAGTGTTTCAAGAGAAACTAGGAACCTTGAAAGGCATCACCGCCTCAATAAAAGTGGAAGATACAGCAATTCCAAAAAATTTTAAGGCAAGACCGGTGCCATACGCAATACGTCCGGCAGTCGAGGCAGAGCTGAAGAATTTGGAAAAGGCAGGCGTATTATCCAAAATAGATTGGAGCGAATGGGCAACACCCATCGTTCCAGTCATGAAAAAAACATTGAAAAATAACTCTGAGGAACAGAAAAAAATTTGCATCTGTGGGGACTTTAAGGTGACTGTAAATCCGGTCCTTCACATGGTACAGTATCCTCTGCCGAGGATAGAAGATATTTTCGCCTCACTATCCGGAGGGAAACGTTTCACAAAAATTGACTTGGCACAAGCATATCTACAGATGGAGGTTGAGGAGACCTCTAAAAAGTATCTCACAATAAACACACACAAAGGCCTGTACCAGTACAATCGACTGGTTTTTGGAATAACATCAGCTCCAGCTATCTGGCAAAGAGCTATGGAGCAAGTCCTGCAAGGGATTCCGGGGACTCAATGCTACCTAGACGACATCCTTATAACAGGAGAAAACGACAACGAGCACCTTGCCAATTTGGAGCAGGTGCTCACTAGGCTGAAAGAACGGGGCCTACGAGCAAATCGCCCCAAGTGCGAATTTTTCCAAAATCAGATATCATATTGTGGCCACATAATTAATAAGGAAGGGTTGCATAAGTCACCTGAAAAAATTGAAGCAGTTATAAAAGCCCCAGCACCTGAAAATGTTTCACAATTAAGGTCATTCCTGGGATTAATAAATTACTATCATAAATTTTTACCGAACTTATCAACTATTCTACACCCTCTTAATGATCTTCTACAGACAGGAGTGATTTGGAAATGGAACGAAGACTGTAAACGTGCCTTCCATAAATGTAAAGACTTAATCACATCCGAGAAAATTTTGGCTCATTACAACCCATCACTACCAATCAGACTGGCGTGCGATGCATCCCCTTACGACATAGGAGCGGTATTGTCCCATAGATTCCCTGATGGCTCGGAACGGCCGATAGCTTTTGCGTCACGCTCATTGAACTCAGCTGAGCGTAACTATGCCCAGATAGACAGGGAAGCACTCAGCCTGGTATGGGGAGTGAAGAAATTCAACCATTACCTACACGGACAAAAATTTACCTTGCTGACTGACCATCAACCCCTCATCTCCATATTCAACCCTAAGAAAGGTGTCCCCATTATGACGGCACAAAGACTACAGAGGTGGTCCCTTTTTCTAGGGGCACACCAATACAACATTGAATACAAAGGGTCAAAACAGCATGGGAATGCTGACGGTTTATCGCGCCTGCCGTTGCCAACGATAGAAGAGGCACCTACAGTAGACCCAGTAGAGATATTCCACTCTACCATAGTGGAATGTCTACCGGTGACAAATTCTGCCATTGAAAGAGAGACAAGAAATGACCCTACTCTCTCACGGGTCTATGATTTAACAGTGAAGGGATGGCCAGCACATGGCGAACCACTGTTGCCAGCATTCTCGCAAAGAAGAGAACAGCTGTCAGTGTGCCGAGGAACCTTGATGTGTGGATCCAGAGTGGTGATTCCACCCAAACTCCAGGATAAAGTACTAAAGGAGCTTCACGAGGGGCATCTGGGTGGAGTGAAAATGAAGAACCTAGCTAGGGCGTTTGTATGGTGGCCAGGTATCGATGGAGACATCGAAGACATGACCAAGAGCTGCCTAGGATGCCAGAAGGTCCAAAATGCTCCGCCACAGGCCCCTCTACATCCATGGGAGTGGCCCTCATCTCCCTGGCAAAGGGTGCACATCGACTTTGCTGGTCCATTTATGGACTCAATGTTCTTAATCGCAGTTGATGCACACTCCAAGTGGCCGGAGGTAATAAAGATGTCCTCCACCACCACGGAAAAAACCATCACAGTATTAAGGACCATATTTGCCAGGAATGGGCTGCCGGAGCAGATATGTTCTGATAATGGACCGCAATTTGTGTCCGAAGAATTCAGAAAGTTCTTAAAGAACAATGGGGTAAAGCACTACACGTCCGCCCCATACCATCCCGCCACCAATGGATTGGCTGAAAGGTTTGTCCAGACCTTCAAGAAGGCCATCAAGGCCATGGGTAATGAAGACATAAAACTTCAGCACAAGGTGGATAACTTCTTATTTGCATATAGGAATGCAACGCATATGGTTACTAACCAAACTCCCGCCATGATGTTCTACAATAGAAACCTAAGATGCCGGCTGGATTTGGTCAAGCCCAACATCCGAAGGGACGTGGAGAACCGGCAGTTTCAGGGCATGAATGAAAGGCCAACTAGGGCCTTCCAGATAGGCCAACCGGTTTTGGCCCGGGACTACCGTACCGAGAAATGGCAGCCTGGAACTATCTGCACACGATTAGGACCACTGATGTATACCGTGGACATCGGAGACAGCATAATAAGGCGCCATGCTGACCAAATCATCAAGTCATCCGAAAAGGGACAACCTACACCACCACTCTATACATCTAACGATGAAGTAGAGATACCCATATCTACCTCCGATCCGGTGATACTGGAGCCCGATGAACCCGACACTGGCCTTCAAGCCGAATCAGCCTTGCCAGAAGAACCTACTACACCACCAGAAACTACTACACCCCCGAGGCGTTATCCGGACCGAGTCAGGAAGCCTCCTGAGAGACTAACTTATAATTAATTAATACAGCAATGTATATTATTTTGCATATAACATGTAATTAATAATTACTTAAAATATGATGTACTAGTTAGCTAGAAGGGGAGGAATTGTGGTGTATGTGCCTTTAAGAGCCCCAGGTGTGCGTGGGAAAGGTGGGAAAGGTGGGACTTGTACAAGTCGGACGGTTTACACCTGAACCAGAGGGGAACCAATATCCTTGCGGGGAGGTTTGCTAGCACTGCTGGGGGGGGTTTAAACTAACTTGGCAGGGGGATGGGGTACAGAGTGGAGCTATAGTAGGGGGTGATTTACAGCCAAATACAGAGGGAAAAACAAGTCAGCTGGGAAGGCAAAGCAAATATGTGAAGGCAAAAGAGAATATGGCAGGGCTGGAAGGCATTTATTTTAATGCAAGGAGTCTTGCAAATAAGGTGGATGAACTGAAGTTGTTCTTGAACACATGGGAGTACGATATTGTTGCTATCACGGAGACATGGTTGAGGGAGGGTCAGGGCTGGCAGCTCAATATTCCGGGGTATAGAATCTTCAGGCGAGACAGAGGGGGGTGTAAAAGGGGAGGGGGTGTTGCAATATTAATTAAGGAGTCAATTACTGCTGTAAGGAGGGATGATATATTAGCGGGTTCCTCAAATGAGGCCATATGGGTAGAACTTAAAAACAAAAAGGGGGCAAGCACTTTGCTGGGAGTGTACTATAGGCCCCCAAACAGTCAGGGGGAGATAGAGGAACAGATATGTAGGCAAATCTCAGAAAAGTGCGAAAATAATAGGGTAATAATAGTGGGGGATTTCAACTTCCCCAATATAAATTGGGATAGTCAGAGTGTGAAAGGCTTAGAGGGTGCAGAATTCTTAAAGTGCATCCAGGAGAGCTTTTTGAGCCAACATGTAGAAAGTCCTACAAGAGAGGGGGCGGTACTGGACCTAATTCTGGGGAATGTAGCCGGGCAAGTGGTGGAAGTGTCAGTAGGAGAGCATTTTGGCGACAGTGACCACAATTCGGTGAGATTTAAGGTGGTCATGGAAAAAGACAAAGACGGCCCGGAAATAAGGGTTCTAAATTGGGGGAAGGCCGATTTTAATATGATAAGGCAGGATCTGGCCAAATTGGACTGGGAGCAGCTACTTATAGGAAAATCCGCATCAAAACAGTGGGAGACTTTCAGAAGGGAAATAGAGAGAGTACAACGCCAACATGTTCCTGTAAAGGTCAAGGGTGGGACCAACAAGCAAAGGGAACCTTGGATGACAAGGGATATACAAAAATGCATTAGAAATAAAAGGGGGGCTTTTGGCAGTTACAAAAGACTAAAGACGGAAGAAGCCCTGGAGGAATATAAAAAATGCAGGGGCATACTTAAAAAAGAAATTAGGAGGGCGAGGAGGGGCCATGAAATAACACTGGCGAGCAAAATAAAGGAAAATCCTAAGATGTTTTATAAGTATATTAAGGGCAAGAGGATAACCAGGGAAAGGGTAGGGCCCATTAGGGACCAAAGTGGCAATCTGTGTGTAGAGCCAGATGATGTAGGCGGGGTTTTAAATGAATTTTTTGCATCTGTGTTCACTATGGAGAAAGACGATGCAGACATAGAAATCGGGCAAGGGGGCTGTGACATACTTGAACATATTAGCATCGAGAGGGAGGAGGTGCTAGCGGTTTTAGCAGGCCAAAAAGTGGATAAATCCCCAGGCCCAGACGAGATGTATCCCAGGCTGCTGTGGGAGGCAAAGGAGATTGCAGGGGCTCTGACACAAATTTTCAGAACCTCTCTGGCCACAGGGGATGTACCAGAGGACTGGAGAACAGCTAACATAGTACCATTATTCAAGAAGGGTAGCAGGGATAAACCAGGGAATTACAGGCCAGTGAGCCTAACATCTGTGGTAGGGAAATTATTGGAAAAAATTCTGAGGGACAAAATTAGTCTCCACTTGGAGAGGCAAGGATTAATCAGGGATAGTCAGCATGGCTTTGTCAAGGGTAAATCATGTCTGACAAATCTGATTGAATTTTTTGAGGGGGTGACTAGGGGGGTGGATGAGGGAAATGCTGTGGATGTGGTTTACATGGACTTCAGTAAAGCTTTTGACAAAGTCCCGCATAGGAGACTGGTCAAGAAGGTAAGAGCCCATGGGATCCAGGGTGCCTTGGCGCGTTGGATCCTAAACTGGCTGAGTGGCAGGAGGCAGAGGGTGATGGTCGAAGGTTGCTTTTGTGACTGGAAGCCTGTGTCCAGTGGGGTACCTCAGGGATCGGTGCTGGGTCCCTTGTTGTTTGTGATCTACATAAATGATTTGGATGAGAATGTAAAAGGTATGATCAGTAAGTTCGCAGATGACACGAAAATTGGTGGGGTGGTAAATTGTGAGGAGGAAAGCCTCAGGCTCCAGGACGATATAAACGGGTTGGTCAGATGGGCGGAAAAGTGGCAAATGGAATTTAACCCTGAAAAGTGCGAGGTGATGCATTTTGGACGGACAAATAAGGCAAGGGAATACACAATGAGTGGTAGGACCCTAGGAAGTACAGAGGGTCAGAGGGACCTTGGTGTACATGTACATAGATCCCTGAAGGCAGCGGAACAGGTAGATAAGGTGGTTAAAAAGGCATATGGGATACTTGCCTTCATTAGCCGAGGCATAGAATATAAGAGCAGGGAGGTTATGATGGAACTGTACAAAACGCTGGTGAGGCCACAGCTGGAGTACTGTGTGCAGTTCTGGTCGCCTCACTATAGGAAGGATGTGATTGCTTTGGAGAGGGTGCAGAGAAGATTCACCAGGATGTTACCTGGGATGGAGCGCCTCAGCTATGAAGAGAGGCTGGACAGGCTGGGGTTGTTTTCCTTGGAGCAAAGAAGGCTGAGGGGGGACCTGATTGAGGTGTACAAAATGATGAGGGGCATAGATAGGGTAGACAAAGAGGAACTTTTCCCCTTAGTAGGGGGGTCAATAACAAGGGGGCATAGATTCAGGGTAAGGGGCAGGAGATTTAGAGGGGATTTGAGGAGGAACTTTTTCACCCAGAGGGTGGTTGGAATGTGGAACTCAATGCCTGAAAGGGTGGTAGAGGCAGGAACCCTCACAACATTCAAGAAGCATTTGGATGAGCACTTGAAATGCCATTGCATACAAGGCTATGGACCAAATGCTGGAAAATGGGATTAGACTGGACAGGGATGGATGGGCGGCGCAGACACGATGGGCCGAAGGGCCTCTTTCTGTGCTGTAAAACTCTATGACTCTATGACTCTAATGCCGGTAATTGCCACTTGGGCTATATAAGCCTGTGTATTGTGTATATCCTTTAGAAACCCCCCCGCCCCCCCCCACCCCCCCCAGACTTGCTTAGTAAATACCTATGAACCAACTCCTGTCTTCAGTGTCTTTATCTACACACGGACACTACAGTTTTACTACCCTCTGAGTGAAGTAGTTTCTCCTCAACTCAGTTTTGAAACGGCAGCCCATTATTCTAAGATTATGCCCCCTAGTTCTAGTCTCACCCATCAGTGGAAACATCCTCCCCGCATCCACCTGATCAAGCCCCCTCACAATCTTATATGTTTCGATAAGATCGCCTCTCATTCTTCTGAATTCCAATGAGTAGAGGCCCAACCTACTCAACCTTTCCTCATAAGTCAACCCCCTCATCTCCGGAATCAACCGAGTGAACCTTCTCTGAACTGCCTCGAGAGCAAGTATATCTTTTCTTAAATATGGAAACCAAAACTGTACGCAGTATTCCAGGTGTGGCCTCACCAGTACCCTTTTTGTCAACACATAAATAGTAAAAGGATAGTCAGTGGAAGGGTAGGGCTGATTAGGGACCTAAAATAAGATGTTCTTGTGGAGGCAGAGGGCATAGCTGAGGTACTAAATGAGTAATTTGCCTCTGTCTTCACTGGAGAAGAGGATGCTGCAAATGTAGCAGCAAAGGAGGAGGCAGGAACGATATTGGATAGGATAAAAATAGATAAAGAGGATGTACTTAAAAGGTTGGCAGTCCTCAAAGTAGAAAAGTCACCCAGTCTGGATGGGATGCATCCTAGGTGATTGAGGACAGCAAGGATGGAAATTGCAGAGGCTCTGGCCACAAACTTCTAATCCTTGTTGGATATGGGGGTGGTGCCAGAGGACTAGATGATCCCAAATGTTACAGCCTTGTTTAATAAACAGGAGAGGGATAAGCCCGGCAACTACAGGCCAGTCAGCCGAACGTGGGGAAGCTTATAGAGGCAATAATCTGGGACAAAATTAATTGGCATTTGGAAAAGCATGGGCTAATAAATGAAGGTCAGTACTGATTTATTGAAGGCAAGTTGTGTTTGACTAACTTGATCGGGTTCTTTGATGAAGTAATGGAGAGGGTTGATGGTCTGTATATGGACTTTCAAAAGGTGTTTGATAAAGTAGCACACAATAGTCATGTTAGCAAAATTGAAGCCGATGGGATTAAAGGGACAGTGGCAGCGTGGATATGAAACTGGCTAGGGGACTGAAAGCAGGGAGTAATGGTGAACGGTTGTTTTTCGGGCTGGAGGTAAGTATACAGCGGAGTAATATACATCAAAAAGAGCAGCGGTCCTAATACAGACCCAGGGGCCGGTGGTGGGACTACTACTCTTTTTGATGTATATTAATGACCCAGACTTGAGCATAGGAGGAAAAATTTCAAAGTTTGCAGATGGCACAAAACTCTGAAATATATTAAACAGTGAGGAGGATAGTAACAGACTTCAGGAGGACATGGACAAACTGGGGAAATGGGCAGACACACGGCAGGTGAAATTTAATGCAGAGAAGTGTGAAGTGATACATTTTGGAAGGAAGAATGAGAAGTATGAACCAAATGGTGCCATTTTAAAGGTGGTGCAGGAACAGAGAGATCTGCACATTCACATGTACAAATCTTTGAAGGTGGCAGGACAAGTTGATGAGGCTGTTAAATAAGTAGAAGGGATCCTGGGCTTTATAAATAGAGACATAGGGCAGGATTTTCATTGGGCCGTGGAGGTGGGATTGGAGGCGTGTGGGGGGTTAAAATCCCAAAATTGGGGGGCACAAACCCATCCTGCCCCCAACCCGCCTCCATGCCAGTTTCAAAGGAGGCGGGTACCCGACCCGCACTGGGACCCGCCTCCCCGAGGCGGGAAGGGGATTAGTGCCAATTAACTGCCTGTTAACAGTCAAGTCAAAATCGTGTGAATTGGCTAAAACTCGATTGAGGCGGGACTACAACTTCGAAAGTTGTAGTCCCGCCTCCTCAATGAAAATCCAGCCCATAGAGTACAAAAGCAAGGAAATGATGATAAACCTTTATAAAACACTGGTTAGGCCTCAGCTGGAGTATTGTGTCCAATTCTGGGTATCACACTTTAGGAAGGATGTCAAGGCCGTGGAGAGGGTGCAGAGAGGGTCCAGGGATGAGGGATTTCAGTTATGTCGAGGGACTAGAAAAGCTGGGAATGTTCCTCAGAGCAAAGAAAGATAAGCGGAGATTTAAAAGAGGTCTTCAAAATTATGAAAGGTTTTGACAAGAGTAGATACAGAGAAACTGTTTCCACTGGCAGTGACATCACAGATTTAAGATAATTGGCAAAAGAACCAGACACGAGATGAGGAGAAATAAAAACAGAAAATGCTGGAAATACTCAGCAGGTCAGGCAGCATCTGTAGAGAGAGAAACAGAGTTAACATTTCAAGTCGATGACGCAGTTCTGACGAAGGGTCATTGACCTGAAACGTTAACTCTATTTCTCTCTCGATAGATGCTGCCTGACCTGCTGAGTATTTCCAGCATTTTCTGTTTTTATTTCAGATTTCCAGCATCCGCAGTATTTTGCTTTTGTATGAGATGAGGCAAAATGTTTTTCCGCAATGAGTTGTTATGATCTGGAATGCACTGCCTGAAAAGGCGGTGGTAGCAGATTCAATAATAACTTTCAAAAGGGATTTCAATATGTACTTGAAAATGAAAAAATTGCTGGGCTATAGGGAAAGGGCAGGGGAGTGGGAGTAATTGGATAGCTCTTTCAAAGAGCCAGGACAGGCATGATGGGCTGAATGGCCTCCTTCTGTGCTGTATCATTCTATGATTCAGTTACAGTAAACAAGTGAAAGAATCCCCATGGAAATTCACCCTCACCATTTTCAGGAATTATGTAATTTTTGATGTATTGATTATGATATGAATTTAGTCATTATTATAGCTATATAGTGTGATGGGTCACAAGGTAACTTTGAAAAAGAAATTGAGCAATTTGTTTTTTGTGATGATGGTTGCGGTTCTACCCATCTAATGAATGGAAGTAGGTTTTGATTACTTAAGGTTTCATTACATAGATAATATGTATTTCCTACCACTACTAATTTGAAATATATAAAGAAACTGATACTTTTATCTGGTCTTTCTCTTTCTATCTCTACCACTTCTCCATGGTGCTACCTCAGTGGCTTTAGCAGAGCTGGTGGTAGGCTGCTGTGTATTTTTATCAGTCTCCTGAGGTGTTCCTGGCTGACGACTTCTGATTTTTGGAGCCTTTGAGGACCCTGCCACTGACTGCACTTGGAATCATAGAATCATTACAGCACAGAAGGAGGCCATTTGGCCCGTTGAGCCCGTGCCGACTCTCTGCAAGAACACTTCAGCTAGTCTCACTCACCCGCCCTTTCTCAGGAGCCGTGCAAATTGTTTTTCTTCAGGCACTTAGCCAATTCCTTTTTCAAAGCCACGATTGAGTCTGCCTCCACCACCCTCTCAGGCAGTGCATTCCAGATCCGAACCACTCACTGAGTAAAAAAGCTTTTCCTCATGTCGCCTTTGGTTCTTTTGCCAATCACCTTAAATCTGTGTCCTCTGGTTCTCGACCCTTCTGCCAATGGGAACAGTTTCTCTCTATCTACACTGTCTAGACCCATCATGATTTTGAACACCTCTATCAAATCTCCTCTCAACCTTTTCTGCTCTAAGGAGAACAACCCCAGCTTCTCCAGTCTATCCACATAACTGAAGTCCCTCATCCCAGGAATCATTCTTGTAAATCTTGAGGTTCTACCCGTCTAATGAATGGAAGTGGGTTTTGATTACTTAAGGTTTCATTACACAGAGATAAGGCCTCTCTAAGGCCTTCACATCCTTCACATCTGGTGCCCAGAATTGGATAGTGTGAGCTTGCTGGGGTGGAGGCAGCATGTCGGGTATTGTTGGCGGGGGTGACAATGGATGAGATGTGCTTACATCCTGAGAAAGGCCAGAACTTATCTCGCCCGTTCCACCTTCCTCAGGGCAGCGGGACATCAGTCCTGCTTGCGTGAGGGAGAGCAATGTAGAGGAGATCAGTGACAACTTGGAACCCTCAATTAAGTCTGTCCATCAACTCGTTGAAGTTGGTACAGACATTCGCGCCCAGAGTGTGTACAGCGGCTGTCTGAGCCTGCAGGCAGACCACAACAGCTGTCAGCAGTGACTCATGTGAGCAGCCAGCTACAATTTCCATGGAGGTGGCCACACACTCAGTGAAACATTGCAGAGTGGATACACCCTACGACATCACCCCACATACGTTCAAGTTGTACTACTCCATCCTCTCTGCCACTGCGGACAGTGTGCCCAGCAGAACTGCCAATACCTCAGTCAATAGCTGCTGTGCCTCCAGTATTCTCCTTTTCAGTACCAGCCCCAAGTGCTCTGCATATCTGTCCTGTTGAGCAGAGCTTGGAGAGGACTGCGCCACTCCACCCTGGTGCGTATTCTCCTCAACTATCCCTGCCACCACTGTCTGCTCCGGCTCACTTGTGCCATGTGAGCCACCAGGTGCCGTCCCATCTACCCGACTAACAAGCCTAACGGATGTGCTGGAATCTGCGCTGGTGCCTGCAACACATGTATCCTGTGATGGTGCACCCTCAGAAGGTATAAGTTCCTCTGAGGAGTCTTCGTCCACTCCGGACATGGGCTCGTGCTCTTCATGTGATGACCCTGGAGGAGAGAACAGACAGGTAAGATTTAGTGATGGCACTTTGAGAATGCTGATATGCACATGAATCACTTGACCAGAGTTGCCAATGTTCTGAAGGCCACTGAAAGTGAAGCTGTTTGTGGGAGAGGCGGGTCTGAAAGATCAATGCTGTCCCCCTTCTCCGCTGGTCTGCCAGCCTCACCATCTCCGATGCTCAAGGTGCTGTAGATGCCGCTGATCTCGGGTGCTTCCTCCTTCACCGGGGTCAATTCAACTATCTCCTGCGGTCCTGGCCCTCTCCCTGGCATTTTCTGCTCTCTACTCCAGCAAGGCGGGTACGACAGACCTATGAGTGCCTCTGAGGAATGTATACATCCGATGGATGCAGTGCAAGTGGTGAAAGTGAGAATCAAGCACATGCATAAGGAGTGGGAGTAGCTAGGATTGATGAGATACCGCCCTGGGGAAGTGCAGTGGCTCCGTGAAGCATGAACCTGCTGTCCTCTCTCAGGATGCTGTATTCGTCCTCCCACCACTGCCACTCCACGAATGCCCTTGCTGTTGCCTGTCAGCCAGCCAGCCCAGACTGCTGTCACCTATACCGAAGTGGTGCAGTCCGAAGCCAGGCCTTCTAGGCCCAGAGTTGCTTGAGGTTGTCCTCCAAAGCCATCTGCAGTCTCCCCCTCTGAAATTCAGCAGCCTTCCTCCAGCCATGCTGCAACCACTAGGGTAGCACTGCATAGGAGCACTAGGACAGGCAAAGGCACATGGCAGACAGGCACTAAGGGAATGCACAGGGGTGATTAGTTGACCTTTGTGTGCAATATGGCATGATTTGACTGATAAATTTGGTTTGGAATATTTATTTTGTGTTGTCTTTTATTTTTGCACTGTGGCCAAGCGGACGCTGTGATGGTCAGTGACAGAGGGAAGGTAAGGTGTGAGACTGTTGGTGAATGGGGAATTGGGGATCTGATTACTGTATTTGCACTCAGATCAGTTCTTCACGGACAGCCCGGGGGAAAGGGATTGTCTAGGTTGCCTCCTCCCTTCCTCATCCTGCTCCTCAGCTGCTCGCTGTATAGCTGGTGGCACGAGCTGTGCCCTCATTATGGCGAGGTTGTGCAGCATGCAGCAACCCACCACGAATCTTGACACCCGCTCTGCCGAGTACTGCAGGGACCCTCCAGAGCGGTCCAAGCAGCAGAACCATTGTTTCAGCAGGCTGGTGGCCTGCTCCATCACATTTCGTGTGGCAGCATGGCTCTTATTTGTATGCATGCTGAGTATGTGCGTGGGGTTGCGCAACAGAGTCATGAGCCATGTCGTCAGTGGATAGCCCTTGTCGCCCAGTATCCTTGGGTTTGATGTGGTGGCTCAAATGCCGATGGCACAGCGGACTGCCGCAGAATGAAGAAATCATGACTGCTGCCAGTATACCGGGCATTGACCTGCATGATTCGCTGCATATGGATGCTCACCAGCTGGATGTTGAGAGAGTGGGATCCCTTTTGGTTGCAGTACATCTCAGAGTTGACATGCGGCACCTGCAAAGCAACATGTGTGCAGTCAATAACACCCTGCAGCATGGAGAAGCCAGCAATCCTCGTGAAGCCTCGTGCTCACTCCACCTGCTTGTCAAGGTGATATTTCATCTGTCAAGAACTTTTTACAGATGAAATATCAGCGTTTGACAACTCTTTGAAGCTGTCAAACACTGACAATCTGTACACTAAGTTAATTCCTTGCTCTCAGGCTGATTTAGAGACCACTCCGGAACAGAAAGCTGAATGCTGCAACTTTTGACAGCTTGTGGCCATTCTGCTTTCTGTGCCGGTGAGATGAGGGACTCCCGAGACCTGAAGGAAGGAAGGCTGTAAAGGTAAGTAAAGGTAATTAAACTTCTTTAAACACTTTACACACACCAAACACACTTACCTCTGCACTCATGCACCCATCACTCACCTGAACACCGGACATCTCGAATCCTCCAAGTCCTTCAGCCAGACGGTCCGCCTCACTAACTTGGTGTGGTTTGGAGCCGTCGGGAATCCCACACTTCAGCAATAAAAATAGGGATTAGGCTAAAAACTACCTGTTAATTGGCACTAGTCCCCTTCCTGCCTCGGGGAGGCGGGTCCCAGCACAGGTTGGGTATCCGCCTCCTTTGAAACTGGCATGGAGGCGGGTTGGGGGTGGGATGGGTTCGTGCCCCCCCGATTTTGAGATTTTAACCCCCCACACGCCTCCAATCCTGCCTCCACGGCCCAATGAAAATCTTGCTCTATGCCTCTATTTATAAAGCCCAGATTCCCATATGCTTTATTAACTGCTTTGTTAACCTTTCCTGCCACCTTCAAAGATTTGTGCAGAAACACCTCCCAATCTCTCTGTTCTTGCACCAACTTTAAAATTGTACCATTTTGCTTGTATTGTCTCTCCTCATTCTTAATACTGTAATATGTATCACCTTACACTTTACTGCATTGAATTTCATCTACCATGTGTCCTTCCATTCCACCATGTCCTCTTGAAGTCTAATACTATCTTCCTCACTGTTTGCTACACTTCCATGCTGCTACTGCCTCTTTTATCCCATGGGTTTCAATTTTGCTAACATACCTAGTATGTGGTACTTTATCACATGCCCTTTGAAAGTCCATATACACAACATCAACCGCACTGCCCTCATCCACCCTCTCTGTTACATCATCAAAAAACTCAATCAAGTTAGTCAAACATGATTTGCCCTCAACAAATCCGTGCTGGCTCTCCTTTATTAGTCCATACTTGTCCAAGTGGCTGTTAATTTTCTCCTGGATTATTGTTTCTAAAAGCTTCCCCACCACCAACGTTGAAGTAACAAAAACAAAATACTGCGGATGCTGGAAATCTGAAATAAAAACAGAAAATGCTGGAAACACTCAGCAGGACAGGCGGCATCTGTGGAGAGAGAAACACAGTTAACGTCTCAGGCCGATGACCTTTTGTCAAAATGTTAAACTGACTGGCCTGTAATTGCCAGGTTTATCCTTCTCCCGTTTTTTGAACAAGGGTGTAACATTTGCAATCCTCCAGTCCTCTGGCACCAGCCCTGTATCGAAGGAGGATTGAAAGATTGTGGCCAGCACCTCCGCAATTTCTACCCTTACTTCCTTCAGCAACCTAGGATGTATCCCATCTGGACCGGGTGACATATCCATTTTAATTACCGCCAGCCTTTCTAGTACCTCCTCTTTATCTATATTTTCTCATCCAGTATCCCAGCAACTTCTTTGTTTACCACAGCTTGGTAAAGTTCTCTTCATTGGTAAACACCGATGCAAAGTACTCATTTAGTTCCTCAGCCATGCCTGTTGCCTCCACCAGTAGTCCTGCATTTTGGTCCCTAATCGGCCCCACTGCTCCTCTGACAACCCTTTCACTGTTAATATGCCGCTAGAAGACCTTTGGATTCCCTTTTTATGTTAGCCGCCATTCTATTTTCGTAGTTTCTCTTTGCCCCTCTTATTTCCTTTGTCACTTCTCATCTGTACTTTCTTTATTCAGCCTGATTCTCCCTTGTATTATCAAGCTGACATCTGTCATACGCCCCTTTTTCTGCTTCATCCTACTCTTGAACACCTTTGTCATCCAGGGAGCTCTGGCTTTGGTTGCCCTCTTTCCCCCCCCTTGTGGAAACATACCTAGCCTGTACCCAAACCATCTCCTCCTTAAAGGCCATTGCTCCATTACATTTTTGCCTACCAGTCTTTGACTCCAATTTACCCGGGCCAAATCCCTCCTCAATTTGCTGAAATTAGCCCTCAACCATTACTTTATTCTATGTTTCTCCTTGTCCTTCTCTATAATTAATCTAAATCTTACAATACTATGATCACTGTTCCGAGAGGCTCCTTGACTCTGACATTTGGGACTAGATCCAGCAATGCCTCCTTCCTCGTTGGGCAGGAAACATACTGATCAAGAAAATTCTCCTGAACACACTTCAGAAATTCCTCCCCTTCTCTGTGCTTAACACAATCACTGCCCCATTCAATATCCTTCTGTGAAAAAGGATACAAAATGCTCATTTTACAAGTCTGCTATTTCAATATCAACCACTATAGTCTCATCTGAATCCGTCTTTAATGGGTCCACATTACCCTTTACCACTCTCTTACTCTTAATATAACTTTTCCATTTTCCACAACATATTCATGGTTTCTTTGAATAAAACTTGTATTAGTGCTGAATGATTGGCAGTTTAGTATTGCTATTCATTCCCAATGGAACCGTGTTGAGATCGTGCAAGGTAATTCACTTAAAACCTACAAAGAGGAGAATATCATCTTGTCTTTCTGACTCGCTATATCAAATAGTTGCCTGGTTTTAGCTCATAAAACAAAATGCCAGGCTTGGCACAGTGAGTAGGAGTGACAGCATGAAATTATCCTCTCTTTGTTGGCTGGCTGTACATTTCTCAAGCCAATACCGCCAGGCATGAGTCCACAGTATAAAATTGCCTTGCTCAGTCATCATCCGCCTTTGTTGATCTCCACTGGCTCCCAACACGCTAGGCTCAAATTCCCTGCTCTTATTTACAAATCCCTGCACTGTCTTGATACCCACCCACATCCCAACCCAAAATCGAGGGTGTCCCAGCTGTGGTCTCCTGTACATTTCCGCCTCACGGTGTTCCTCACTTGTTGGCAGAGCTTTTAGCTGTGTTGGCACCATCTGCTAGAAAACCACTGATCAATCTCTTTGCCTTGCCTAAAAAAACTTCCTCAAAACCAAGAGTTCTGATCATGCCATTGGTCCACTTCTACCGCCCTGTTTGTCTCTCTCCGAAGTGAAGCACATTAGGATGTTTTACTACATTCGAGGTGTTGTACAAATGCAATGTGGTGTTGATGGTGAAAACAATGACAAGAGCTCCACTGTGAAGCATTGATCACAGACAGTTCACAGTGCAGCACCAGTCTTGGAGTACACCACAGGTCCAGAAACACCTGGAAATAGAAAAGACAAGGAAACATTATGGGTGCTCGTTCCAAAGTTCGGATGAATGGTCTCTATACAAAACGTTAATTATCTTTTCCCCTTTCCGATACCAGTGAATTCAAATATGACCTGTTTCTATTTCAGTTTTCCAGCATTCACAATTTTCCATTTTATCTGCACTTTACCTGAAAATTGAGTAACAAATGAACATTAAGAAATGCTTTCATTAGGACACCAATTTCATTAAAAATAAGGGAATAAGCAGTATTTCAAATCAAATAACGGCTTCCATGTTGTACCTGCCGCCAACTCTGTTGCCAAGTGTTGTTTACTGCGTGTACCCAATCTTTGTCGTAGTTTCCTGTATATGCTTGCAGTGCAGTTACTGTACAGCTTGGCTGGTGAGGTGCATATCGATCAATTACATGCCAATGCTGCAAGAGTAATTGGTATTTTATTTTACTAAATGTTGCTTAGTGTTATTCTTGCAGTTGTTACTGTTCGTGCTGCCCTGCGGTCATGAAATATCCCACCTGACCATCCACATCTCCATATGAACTCCAGGAAGACTGCCTCTCTTCACTGTGTGTTTTAAAATTTTAAACAAAAGTTTCCTCACATTTCAGTGACAATAGAACATTGCAGCACTGTGTGAATTGACTTGCTCCACTTGCTCCACACGGCAGACAGAGAAATCAAGTGTTTAAACCAAACATGGCCACAGTAAATAATTCTAAAAGGTCTAAGAGCGTTAAAAAAACAAGCCTGAAGGCTTTGTGTCTTAATGCGAGGAGCATTCGAAATAAGGTGGATGAATTAGCTGCGGAAATAGAGGTAAATGAATATGATATGATTGGGATTACTGAAACATGGCTCCAGGGGGACCAGGGCTGGGAACTCAACATCCAGGGGTATTCAATATTCAGGAAAGATATGCAAAAAGGAAAAGGAGGTGGGGTAGCATTGCTGGTTAAAGAGGGGATTAACACATTTGTAAGGAAGGATATTAGCTCTGATGATGTGGAATCTGTATGGGTAGAAATGAGAAATACCAAGGGGCAGATAACGTTCGTGGGAGTGGTGTATAGACCCCCAAACAGTAATGCGGAGGTTGGGGATGGCATTAAACGGGAAATTAGAGACGCGTGCAATAAGGGCACAGCAGTTATCAGGGTGACTTTAATCTACACATAGATTGGGCTAACCAAATTAGTAACAATACTGTGGGGGAGGAATTCCTGGAGTGTATACGGGATGGTTTCCTGGACCAATATGTCGAGGAGCCAACTAGAGATCAGGCCATCTTAGACTGGGTATTATGTAATGAGAAAGGATTAATTAGCAATCTTGCTGTGCGAGGCCCCTTGGGTCGGAGCGATCATAACATGATAGAATTCTTCATTAAGATGGAGAGTGAAGTAGTTGACTCAGAGACTAGGGTCCTGAATTTAAATAAAGGAAACTATGATGGTATGAGGCGCGAGTTGGGTAGGATTGATTGGGGAATGTCACTCAAAGGGTTGACGGTGGATAGGCAATGGCAAACATTCAAAGATCGCATGGATGAACTACAGAATTTGTTCAACCCAGTTTGGCATAAAAATAAAACAAAAAAGGTGTCTCAACCGTGGCTAACGAGGGAAATTAGGGATAACATAAGATCCAAAGAGAGGACATATAAATTTGCCAAAAAAAGCAACAAACCTGAGGATTGGGAGCAGTTTCAGATTCAGCAAAGGAGGACAAAGGGATTGATTAAGATGGTGAATATAGAGTATGAGAGTAAGCTTGCTGGGAACATAAAAACTGACTGTAAAAGCTTTTATAGATATGTGAAGAGAAAAAGATTGGTGAAGTCAAGCGTAGGTCCCTTGCAGTCAGAATCAGGGGAATTTATAATGGGGAACAAAGAAATGGCAGACCAATTAAATACATATTTTGGTTCTGTCTTCACAAAGGACACAAATAACCTCCCAGAAATGTCGGGGAACATAGGGTATAATGAGAGGGAGGAACTGAAAGAAATCAGTATTTGTAGGGAAATGGTGTTGGGGAAATTGATGGGATTAAAGGCCGATAAATCCCCAAGGCCTTATAATCTACATCCGAGGGTACTTAAGGAACTGGCCCTAGAGATAGTAGATGCATTACTGGTCATCTTCCAGAATTCGCTAGACTCTGGAACAGTACCCATGGATTGGGGGATAGCTAATGTTACCGCACTATTCAAAAAAGGTGGTAGAGAAAAAATGGGGAATTATAGACCGGTGAGCCTGACACCAGTAGTGGGGAAAATGCTAGGGTCCATTATAAAGGATGTAATAGCAGAACACTTGGAGAACAGTGACAGGATCGGACAAAGTCAAAATGAATTTACGAAAGGTAAATCGTGCTTGACTAATCTACTGGAATTTTTTGAGGATGTAACTGGTAAAATAGATAAGGGAGAACCAGCGGATGTGGTGTATTTGGACTTTCAGAAAGCTTTCGATAAGGTCCCGCATAAGAGACTAGCGTGCAAAGTTAAGGCACATGGGATTGGAGGCAAGGTATTCACAGAATCTACAGTGCAGATAGAGGCCATTTCGGCCCATCGAGCCTGCACCGACACACATCCCACCCCATCCCCGCAACCCCACGTATTTAATCCCCCAACACTAAGGGTCAATTTATCACAGCCAAATCAACCTAACCTGCACATCTTTGGACTGTGGGAGGAAACCGGAGCACCCGGAGGAAACCCACGCAGACACAGGGAGAATGTGCAAACTCCACACAGACAGTCGCCCGAGGCCAGATTTGAACCCGGGTCCCTGGTTAGAGAGCTGGTTGGCAGACAGAAAGCAAAGAGTCGGAATTAACGGGTCGTTCTCCGAGTGGCAGGCAGTGACTAGTGGGGTACCGCAGGGATCGGTCCTAGGACCCCAGCTATTCACAATATATATTAATGATCTAGACGAGGGAATTGGATGTAATATCTCAAAATTTGCAGACGACACAAAGCTGGGTGGGAGAGTGTGCTGTGAGGAGGATGCCCTGAAAATCCAGTATGATCTGGACAGGTTGGGTGATTGGGCGGAAGCATGGCAGATGCAATATAATGTGGATAAATGCGAGATTATCCACTTTGGTGGTAAAAACAGGAAGGCAGATTATTATCTGAATGGCAATAGATTGGGAGAAGGGGAAGTGCAACGAGACCTGGGTGTCCTTGTGCACCAGTCACTGAAGGTAAGCATGCAGGTGCAGCAGGCGGTTAAGAAGGCAAATGGTATGTTGACCTTCGTAGTGAGAGGGTTCGAGTACAGGAACAAGGATGTCTTGCTGCAGTTGTACAAGGCCTTGGTGAGACCACACCTTGAGTATTGTGTGCAGTTTTGGTCGCCCTATCTGAGGAAGGACGTTCTTGCCATGGAGGGGGTGCAGTGAAGATTCACCAGGCTGATACCTGGGATGGCAGGAATGACGTACGAGGAGAGATTGGGTCGTTTGGGCTTGTACCCGCTGGAGTTTAGAAGAATGAGAGGGGATCTCATTGAAACGTATAAAATTCTGTTAGGACTAGACAGATTAGATGCAGGAAGGATGTTCCCGATGGCCGGGGAGTCCAGAACCAGGGGTCACAGCCTAAGGATAAGGGGTAAGCCATTTAGGACTGAGATGAGGAGGAATTTCTTCACCCAGAGAGTGGTGAACCTGTGGAATTCTCTACCACAGAGGGCAGTGGAGGCCAGTTCAATAAATATATTCAAGAAGGAGTTGGATATATTTCTTAAGGCTAAAGGGATCAAGGGATATGGGGAGAAGGCAGGGACCGGGTACTGAATTTGGATGATCAGCCATGATCTCGTTGAATGGCAGAGCAGGCTCGAGGGGCCGAATGGCCTACTCCTGCTCCTATCTTCTATGTTTATATGTCCCACAGTCCTAAAATTTAAATTATGAACATTTTAAATTTGTAAATATGACCTGCTAAATTAAATAACCATCATTTTATCATCATCAACTGGAGATGCATGCAAGTTAATAGGGACATGGCCATAAACATGGATACTGGCACTTATGTACAACTTCAAAATAATATATGGTTTTTGAAATATATCAAAGTTTATAGAATAAATACAACATCCTACTCATTCTGGTGCATTACTGAGCTATTGTAACTTCTGGAAAAAGCCTCGTCAGTCACTCAAGTCTAAACCATTCATGAATTGTAGAATCATAGAATGATGCAGCACAGAAGAAGGCCATTCAGCCCATCGTGCCTGTGCCGGCTCTTTGTAAGAGCTATCCAATTAGTCCCACTCCCCTGCTCTTTCCCCATAGACCTGCAAATTTTTCCTTCTACTTATCCAATTCCCTTTTGAATGTTACTATTGAATCTGCTTCCACAACCCTTTCAGGCAGTGCATTCATGATCACAACAACTCACTGTGTAAAAATATATTTCCTCTTCTCCCCTCTGGTTCTTTTGCTAATTATCTTAAATCTGTGTCTTCTGCTAGTTGAAGTAATTTCTCCTTATTTACTCTAACAAAACACCTCTTAAATCTCCCCTTAACCTTCTCTGTTCCAAGGAGAACAACCCCAGCTTCTCCAGTCTCTCCACATAACTGAAGTTCTTCATCCCTGCTACCATTCCAGTAAATCTCCTCTGCACCTTCTCTCAGGGCTTGACATCCTTCCTGGAGTCCCAGAATGAGACACAATACTCTAGCCGAAGCCTAACCAGTGTTTTATAAAGGTTTAACATAACTTTGTTGTTTTTGCACTCTATGCCTCTATTTATAAAGCTTTTTTAGTAGCCTTATCAACTTGTCCTGCCACCACCAAAGATTTGTGTATGTGTATGTGTACCCCCAGGTCTCTCTGTTCCTGCACCCCCTTTGCTTTGATTTGCAAGGGTTGAATCGTTGCACTGATTAATCAAACAAAAGTACAAAATGTGAACTTTTCTCATATTTCCTTCGATATGGTGATTAAATACCAGGACTAAGCCAAAGAAGTGTTTGGCAACAAAATAGACGTATCTGGAAAGAAAGAAAAACTTGCATTTCTATAGCGCCTTTCACGACCACTGGACGTCTCAAAGCGCTTTGCAGCCAATTAAGTACTTTTTGAAGTGTAGTCACTGTTGTAATGTGGGAAATGCGGCAGCCAATTTGCACACAGCAAGATCCCACAAACAGCAGTGTGAAAATGACCAGATAATCTGTTTTTGTTATGTTGGTTGAGGGATAAATATTGGCCAGGACACCAGGGATAATTCCCCGACTCTTCATCGAAATAGTGCCATGGGATCTTTTACGTCCACCTGAGAAGAGCAGACGGGACCTCGGTTTAATGTCTCATCTGAAAGACGGCACCTCCGACAGTGCAGCACTCCCTCAGTACTGCACTGCAGAGTCAGCCCAAGTCTCTGGAGTGGGACTTGAACCCACAACCTCTGACTCAGAGGCTACTGTGCTACCAACTGAGCCACAGCTGATGCTTATAGCTGACAAACATAGTTTCTGAAAGAAAAATCCTTACTTTGTGGCAGAACCACTGAATGAATCTGGCTAACTATATAATTCTCTTTAACGATGTTCTAACATCAGCCTAAACCTGTACCATTGTGTTAGGCATTACTGTGTTTTGTATATAGAGCTTGCATGTACGGGGCGTGGCCCCTTTAAGAGCACGGGCAAACGCGATGACGTCACGTCGCATACCACGGGGCTGCCCAGGCAGTCCTCGTGGCATCTCCGTTGAGTAAAGACCTGTTTAGTTGTTCTCTTGTGTCGATCTCTGTTATTCGTTGGAATTCGTTAATTCCTACATTGGTGACCCCGTTTTTGTGAAAGTTTTCACATAAGAAGAGCACAGCATGGAAGCAAATGCCGTTTCGCTAAAGCTACCGCAGTTCTGGGAGCAGCAAGCGCCCTCGTGGTTTATTCAGGTCGAGGCCCAGTTCGCCCTGAGGAACATCGATGCGGATCAGACCTAGCACCTTTATGTGGTCTCCGCACTCGACAGCTCTGCCGCCTCTCGGATCGTCAGCCTCCTTGAAAACCCCCCAACGGAGCGCAAGTATGAAACCCTCAAAGCGCGGTTACTGCAGGTTTTCGGGCTCACAAAATCGGAGCGCGCCCGTCGATTACTCGCTATGCCCGGGCTCGGGGACTCCAAGCCTTCAGAGTTGATGAGCCAAATGCTCACACTCCTGGGCTCAGAACGGGAATCTTTCCTATTCTGCGAGATTTTCCTCCGCCAACTGCCTGAACAGGTACAAGCTGCCCTGGCCAGATCTGAAATTGAAGACTGCACAACAGTCGCTGCGGAGGCTGACAAAATTTTCGCTGTAACTCGACAGTACTGTGCCGCCATGAGACACCCATCCCCCGCAGATGCCGCCCCAGCTCGTCAGCCTGCTGGGCTGTGTTTCTACCACGCGCAGTTCGGCGCGAAGGCGAAGCGTTGCCGCCCTCCCTGCAGTTTTCCCCAAAAAAACAAACAACAACTGACACTGCGACCACCGAGGAACGGGTCTAACGGGCACCCCGCGGCCGCGATGGCAATCGGCAACGTGGGAAAATTGCTGTTCATCACTGATAGTCTCTCCGGTCGTCGTTTTCTGTGCGACACCGGGGCGCAGTGCAGCATTTTACCCGCGTCCACCCTCGATGTGCAGACGGGGAATCACGACCCCACCCTTGAAGCGGCCAATGGCGGAACAATTCGGACCTTCGGCAGACGGCGAGTGGAGGTGTGCCTCGGGGGGCAACGTTTTCACTGGGAGTTTGTTATGGCCAGAGTTTCCCAGCCCCTCCTCTGCACGGATTTCCTGTGCGCCAACAGCCTCCTGGTCGACGTTAGGAACCGGCGGCTGATCTACGCAGCAACTTTTAATTCTCTTCCGTGCTACCACAGTAACACTACGTCACGCACCGTCTCCTGTGCGTTCCCGACTCCTGATGAGTTTGCTCGCCTGCTCGGTGAATTCCCCGACCTGACAAGACCCACATTCTCCTCCACAGCCACGAAACATGGTGTGGAACACCACATCACCACCAACGGCCCCCCCCCGGTCTACACGCAGGCCCGGCGCCTGGAACCTGACAAGCTGGCGGTCACAAAGGCGGAGTTTGCAACCATGGAACGGTTAGGGATTATTCGCCGGTCGAATAGTCCCTGGTCTTCACCCCTCCATATCGTCCCGAAGCCTGGCGGCGGATGGCGGCCATGCGGCGACTATCGACGCCTCAATGACGCCACCACTCCTGATCGGTCCCCGATCCCCCACATCCAGGATTTCTCTGCCCATTTGGCAGGGAACACCGTGTTCTCAAAAGTCGACCTCATCCGGGGCTACCACCAGGTCCCAGTTCATCCACAAGACGTCCAGAAGACCGCAGTCATCGCCCCATTTGGCCTCTTCGAGTTTTTACGAATGCCGTTTGGGTTAAAGAACGCCGCCCAGGCTTTCCAACGCCTGATGGACTCCGTGCTGCGGGACCTCAAGTTCCTCTTCGTCTACCTGGATGATATTCTAATTGCCAGTCCTACTAAGGAAGAACATACCTGTCACCTACACACCCTTTTTCGATGCCTCAGCCTGATTATCAACCCGGCCAAGTGTCAGTTTGGCCTGCACCAAATTGATTTCCTGGGGCATCGCATCACCTCAGAGGGAGTGGTTCCTTTACCTTCGAAAGTAGAGGCGGTGACATCCTTTCCACGCCCGCAGAACGTAAAGGCCCTGCAGGAATTCCTAGGCATGGTAAACTTTTACCACCGTTTCGTGCCTAAGGCGGCACTACTCATGCAGCCCCTGTACGAGGCCCTCAAGGGCAAGACTGGCAAGAACCCGGTAGACTGGACGGATGACATGTCCCGAGCGTTCGCCAACACCAAAAGCGCTTTAGCCAACGCGACTATGCTGGCGCACCCGCTGCCAGGAGCCACCATCGCCCTCACCACCGACGCGTCGGACTACGCAGTCGGTGCCGTGCAACAGCAGTGGGTGAACGGGACGTGGCAGCCGTTGGCATTCTTCAGCCGTCAACTACGGCAGAACGAGAGAGCATACAGCACGTTCGACCGAGAGTTGCTCGCCCTTTTTCTGGCCATCCGCCATTTTCGGTTCCTACTGGAAGGACGTCCTTTCACCGCCTTTGTGGACCATAAGCCGCTAACCTTTGCAATGGCCAAGACTGCCGAACCGTGGTCAGCCCGACTGCAGCGTCAACTGACCTACATATCCGAATTCACCACGGATATACAGCACGTGGCCGGTAAGGACAACCTGGTGGCAGACTGCCTCTCCCGCGCGATCGTCAATACGGTTCATTTGGGCAGTGGACCAAGCCTCAGACCCGGAAGTCCAAGCTTACAGAACAGCCATCACTGGCCTCCAGTTGGCCGACGTCAAGTTCCATTCGGCAGGTACCACGCTGTTGTGTGACGTCTCTGTACAGGATCCTCGCCCTGTCGTGCCGGTCGTCTGGCACCGCAAAGTGTTCGACGCCATACGTGGGTTGTCACACCCAGGAATGAAGGCCTCTCAGAAACTGATTTCAGCGAAATTTGTATGGCATGGCATGCACAAAGATGTCCGCGACTGGGCCAACACCTGCGTGGTCTGCCAAAAGGCCACGGTACAGCGCCACATCAAAGCTCCGTTGGCCACCTTCACAGTTCTGGAGCGACGTTTTGACCATGTTAAGGTGGACCTGGTAGGACCACTCCCACCCTCCCATGGTTTTTCGCACATCCTGACCATGGTTGACCGCACCACCAGATGGCCGGAGGCGGTCCCCCTGTCATCCACTGCTTCGGCGGACGTGGCCAGGGCGTTCATTTCCTCCTGGATCGCCCGTTTTGAAGTGCCCGCAGATATTTTGTCAGACAGGGGACCACAGTTTTCCTCCGAACTCTGGAATGCAGTGGCCCAAGGACTCGGTGTCAAATTACACTGCACCACAGCCTACCACCCACAGGCGAATGGCCTCTGCGAGCGCTTCCACCGGTCAATGAAAGCCGCCCTGAGGGCCAGCCTCCAGGACGCTGGATGGGCAGACAAGCTACCGTGGGTCTTGTTGGGCCTTCGCATGGCCCCCAAAGAAGACCTTCACTCTTCATCAGTGGAGCTTGTGTATGGTCAGCCACTGCAAGTCCCAGGGGACTTCCCACCAACATCGACGGAGCCATGGTCCGCGTCTGCCCAGCTTGCTAGTCACCAAGAGGCGGCCAGATGTTTCGCACCGGTGCCCACTTCGCACCACGGGCTGCAGAGGTCACACGTTCCCACGAAGCTTCACAAGGCTGAATACGTTTTTATTCGCCATGACACACATAGGGATCCGCTCAAGGCCCCATATACCAGTCCCTTCTGCGTGTTGGAAGCAGGGGACAAAACCTTCATGGTAGATGTCGGTGGTAAACCGGATCACATTTCGGTCGACCGCTTAAAGCCAGCACATTTAGACCTCGACCGCCCCGTCGAGACAGCACAACCACCGAGACGGGGTCGGCCACCCATCGTCGTTACGGCAGACCGAGTGCGACCGACCAGCAGCCTCCGCCTCGTGAGTACAGGAGTCGTTCTGACAGGCTCATCAGACCCCCTCACCATTTGACTTTGTCCGTTAAAGCGAATTCTGGGGGGCGCATGTGGCAGAACCACTGAATGACTCTGGCTAACTGTATATAATTCTCTTTAACGATTTTCTAACACCAGCCTAAACCTGTACCATTGTGTTAGGCATTACTGTGTTTTGTATATAGAGTTTGCATGTACAGGGTGTGGCCCCTTTAAGAGCGTGGGAAAACGCGGGCAAACGCAATGACGTCACGTCGCAAACCACGGGGCTGCCCAGGCAGTCCTCGTGGCATCTCCGTTGAGTAAAGACCTGTTTAGTTGTTCTCTTGTGTCGATCTCTGTTATTCGTTGGAATTCGTTAATTCCTACAACTTCTCATTTAGTTCTCCACAAAATTGTATATGTACAATTGTTGTAATGATTTCCAACAATTAGTCTTTATTTTCTCAATCAGATGCTTAAAAGGAAAAATCCTAGAATACTAACTGGAAACAATTCAAAATGATTCATAATCTCAAAAGTAGCAAACTTTCAAATCAGCTGGGTTGCACCCTCACTTTGGTCTGGTGGTTTTCTTTCCTCTCCCAATACCTGTTAATGTAGGAGGTTGGGCTGAAGCTGAGGCCCGATTCCTGTGGCTCGCCAGCGTTTTACTCAAGTGGAAAATCTTCCTAACCCTGAAGGGCCCTGGTAAGCTCATTAATGCAGGCAGCTGGATGTCACAACCCAGCCCAATCCTGCTGCCCTCTAACATATACCTAGCAACAGTTTCAGTAGAGGTCTGGTAGCAGCAGGGAGCAGAGGTTTTCACCTCCCCCTCCTCAGCTCAAATATAGCACAAATCTCTTAAAGCAATGATCTTCAAATTTAAAAAATGACAGGATATGAATGCTCATTAATAGAAGATTATATGACCTCTGTAAAATTAGGTGTATATATATATAATATTGCAGTACAACCTAGAATGTGGAAAAGATAGACATAATTTCATTCATAGTATTGATTTTTTAACAGTCATGTTATGCTGCCTTGAAACATATAATTCTCTCGATAGAAGGGAAGTTTCATGAAGCAAGGATAAATATTTAATCTCTTTCAGCAAGTCATATGATGCCTGAGCTTGTTGCTGGGTTGCATGAATAATCTCATCTTACTGTCCTGATGATTTACTGTTATTGCTTTTTCATACTTAGCTATATGTTTAATTAAGTAGCCCTTTCATGAACGCCCCGTTTATTTTCAGATCGATCTTTGGCTTAGAGTCTGTAATGCTCTTACGTTAGGGCTACAAGTCCAGAGCTGAAACCAAATCGTTTTTTTTGTCTAAATAATAGTAAAAATCAAGCAAATATGACATACATTATTTGAAAATTAAGCAACATATGCCTTTGGCCAATGCTTTATCCAGATGCCTTGCAACTGGGGGCGTTTATATGAATTCAGAAGGGCTAACTTTATTAAAATGGCAGAGGATTTGTGTAATGTATGTACCTTTAAGGGGGGGAACTACTTTTTACAGCTCATGTATACTGTAGTACCGGCAGTGACCACACCTGTATATAACGTTGAGTAGTAATCTGTACAGATCAGTTGCAGTCTGAGCCACGTTGAGTAAACACCGTTTGTACCGTTCTCTGCAGTCTGTGTCTGATTATACACGGATGTAACAATTTGGAGCAGGTCAAATGGCCAACCCTACTGGATGGGGAAGAAACTGAAGTAGAATACAAATGGCAAGCAAAACAAAACAGGTGGAAATCAGGTACCTGCTCAAATTCAATAGAAGGGAGTGTGGTAGGAAGGAGCCGAGATGGCTGACTGGTCATGTGCAAACACAATTAAGATGTGAACAAAAATGTTTTTAAAGGAAGAAAGAACTTGCATTTATATATCGCTAAAACTGGAAATCTGAAATAAAAACAAGAGAATACTGGAAATACTCAGCAGGTGAGGCTGCATCTGTGGAGAGAGAAACAGAGTTAACGTTTCAGGTCGATGACCCTTCGTCAGAACTGGAAAAAGTTCGAGATGTAACAAGTTTTAAGCAAGTGCAGAGGCAGGGAAAGGGGGGAGGGAAGGAAAGAACAAAAGGGAAGGTAGTGGGACAATAAAGAAACAAAAGATGGGTTCAGAGGAGGTGGAAATGGTTACAGCAGAACCAGTACCACCACCTGCTGTCCTAGAAAATGGGAGCGGTGGTTATGACCTGAAGTTGTTGCACTCAATGTTGATTCCAGAAGACTGTAAAGTGCCTAATTGAAAGATGTTCCTTGAACTTACGTTGAGCTTTATTGGAACAGTGTAAGAGGCTGAGGACAGAGGTGTCAGAGTGGTACAGAGAATTAAAGTGACATGCGATTGGAAGCTTGGGGTCATGCTAGCAGACTGAACGGAGGTGTTCAGCAAAGTCACCACCCAGTCGTGAGCAGCGAATACAGTATGCCAAGTTGGAAGAAGTAGAAGGAAATAACTGTTTCACCTGGAAGGAGTGTTTGAGGCCCTGCATGATGAGAAGGGAGGAAGTAAAGGGCAGGTGTTGCTTCTCCTGTGTTTGCATGGGAAGGGGAGGGGGTGTTGGGGTGATTGAAGAGTGGACCAGGATGTCGTGAATTGAATGGTCCCTTCAGAATGCTGAAAGGGACAGGAGGGGAAGATGTGTTTGATGGTGGGATTGTGCTGGAGATGGCGGAGGATGATCCCCTGAATGTGGAGGCTGGTTGGATGGAATGGGGACCCTATCGTGCTTCTGGGAGGGAGGGGAAGAGGTGACTCGAAGCGTTGGATTGTGCATTCGCCCCGAAAAATGCAAAAGCGCTATTGGAGTTTAGTGGTGACGAGAGTAGAGCGGAGACTGGATAGACTACACTGAGTGGCTCACCCTTCAAAGCCTCTTCAACATCTACAAGCCTTAAGACTGACATTGTACACTATCCATTGCACTGTTGCTGCAGTATGTACTGTCTACAGCATACACTACAGAAATGTACCAAGTCTGCATCAGAGCACCCTCCTAGCCCTGTGACCTCTACTACTAAGAGGTCTGAGCCCATAGGGTAGTATCGTGGCGATGTTATTGGACGAGTAATCCAGCGGCCTAGACAAATGATCCGGAGACAAGAGTTCAAATCATTTCACCACGGCAGCTGGGGAATTTAAATTCAGTTAATTAAATAAATCTAGAATAAGAAGCTAGTATCAGTACTGGTGACCAGGAAACTATCGCATTGTCATAAAAACCCAACTTAGAACATAAGAACATAAGAAATAGGAGCAGGAGTAGGCCAGTCGGCCCCTCGAGGCCATTCAATAAGATCATGGCTGATCTGATCCTAACCTCAAATCTTCTATCACTCTACATCCCACCCGAACCCATATGATCTCCCGGGAGAGGCGAAAAACCAGATAAAAAACCCAATGACCAATTTGGGAGAAAAAATCTGGGAAATTCCTCTCCGACCCACCTAGGCGATCGAAACTCGTGCAGGAGATCACTCTGTCCCTATATTTTCTACAGTACTTACCTTCTGTAAAAGGTGATCTCCACCCCAGCCAGGAACAGGAATAGAACCATCTCCTGAAATCGAACACAGAATTAGAACACAAGAAATAGGAGCAGAACCAGGCTACACGGCCCCGGGCCCGCTCCACTACCCACAGGGCCATGACCGTTACGAACCTAGACTCATGTCCAATTTCCTGCCCGCTCCCCGTAACCCCTAATTCCCTTTACTTCTAGGAAACTGTCTATTTCTGTTTTAAATTTATTTAATGATGTAGCTTCCACAGCTTTCTGGGGCAGCAAATTCCACAGACCTACTACCCTCTGAGTGAAGAAGTTTCTCCTCATCTCAGTTTTGAAAGAGCAGCCCCTTATTCTAAGATTATGCCCCCTAGTTCTAGTTTCACCCATCATTGGGAACATCCTCACTGCATCCACCCGATCAAGCCCCTTCACAATCTTATATGTTTCAATAAGATCGCCTCTCATTCTTCTGAACTCCAATGAGTAGAGTCCCAATCTACTCAACCTCTCCTCATATGTCCACCCCCTCATCCCCGGGATTAACCGAGTGAACCTTCTTTGTACTGACTCGAGAGCAAGTATGTCTTTTCTTAAGTATGGACACCAAAACTGTATGCAGTATTCCAGGTGCGGTCTCACCAATACCTTGTACAACTGCAACAATACCTCCCTGTTTTTATATTCTATCCC
This sequence comes from Somniosus microcephalus, assembly GCF_052327205.1. Lineage (NCBI taxonomy): Eukaryota > Metazoa > Chordata > Chondrichthyes > Squaliformes > Somniosidae > Somniosus > Somniosus microcephalus. The sequence goes on along the minus strand of NC_140993.1, from coordinate 208,567,110 downwards.
CCTAGCAATAAAAGCCAACATTCCATTGGCCTTCTTGATCACTTGCTGCACCTGCATACTAACTTTTTGAGTTTCGTGCACCAGGACCCCCAGATCCCTTTGTACTACAGTACTTTCCAGTTTCTTGCCATTAAGACAATAACTTGCTCTATGATTTTTCCTGCCAAAGTGCATAACCTCACACTTTCCAGTATTGTATTCCATCTGCCAAATCTCTGCCCACTTACTTAGCCTGCCTATGTCCCTTTGCAGGTTTTTTATGTCCTCCTCACTCACTACTTTCCCTCCCATCTTTGTATCATCTGCAAACTTTGATATGTTACACTCGGTCCCCTCCTCCAAATCGTTAATATAGATTGTAAAGAGTTGGGGACCCAGCACTGACCCCTGCGGAACACCACTAGTTACTGATTGCCAGTCTGAGAATGAACCATTTATCCCAACTCTCTGCATTCTGTTAGATAGCCAATCCTCCACCCATGCCAGAATATTACCTCCAATCCCGTGATTTTTTATCTTGAGCAATAATCTTTTGTGTGGCACCTTGTCAAATGCCTTTTGGAAGTCTAAATACACTACGTCCGCTGGTTCCCCTTTATCCACCCTGTATGTTACTTCCTCAAAGAACTCAAGCAAATTTGTCAAACATGACTTCCCCTTCATAAAACCATGCTGAATTGTCCTATTAAATTATGTTTATCCAAATGTCCCGTTACTGTCTCCTTAATAATAGACTCTAAAATTTTACCAGCCACAGATGTTAGGCTAATAGGTCTATAGTTTCCAGCCTTCTGCCTACTACCCTTTTTAAATAAGGGTGTTACATTAGCAGTTTTCCAATCTGCTGGGACCTTTGCTGAGTCCAGGGTGTTTTGGAAAATTATTACCAAGGCATGCACAATCCCTACCGCCACTTCTCTCAAGACCCTAGGATGTAAGCCATCAGGTCCAGGGGATTTATCCGCCTTGAGTCCCATTATTTTACCAAGTACCACTTCCTTAGTGATTTTAATCGTATTTAGTTCCTCCCCCCCTAGAGCCCCCTGTTTGTCCAGTGTTGGGATATTCTTAGTGTCCTCTACCGTAAAGACTGATACAAAATATTTGTTCAGCGTTTTTGCCATCTCCATGTTTCCCACCATTAATTTCCCGGTCTCATCCTCTAAGGGACCAACATTTACTTTAGCCACCCTTTTTCTTTTTATATAACTATAGAAACTTTTGTTATCTGTTTTTATATTTTTTGCTAATTTACTTTCATAATCTATCTTCCCTTTCTTAATCAATCTTTTAGTTATTTTTTGCTGTCTTTTAAACTTGTTTTCCAATATCCTTTAGGGAAGGGAATTTGCTGTCTTTACCTGGTCGCGCTTTTTTATAATTAATTTATGGAATCTGGGCGTTGCTAGCAAGCCCAGCCTTTATTGCCCATTCCTAATTGCCCTTGAGAAGGTGGTGGTGAGCCACCTTCTTGAACCGCTGCAGACCATGTGGTAAAGGTACTCCCACAGTGCTGTTAGGGAGGGAGTTCCAGGAATTTGACCTAGCGACGATGAAGGATCGGCGATATACTTCTGAGTCAGGATGATGTGTGACTTGTAGGGGAACTTGGAGGTGATGGTGTTCCCACGGGCCTGCTGTCCTTGTCCTTCTAGGTGGAAGAGGTCATGGGTTTGGGAGGTGCTGCCAAAGAAGCCTTGGCAAGTTGCTGCAGTGCATCTTGTAGATGGTACACACTGCAGCCACAGTACGCCGGTGGTGGAGGGTGTGAATGTTTAAGGTGGTGGATGGTTTGTCCTGGATGGAGATGAGCTCCTTGAGTGTTGTTGGAGCTGCACTCATCCAGGCAAGTGGGGAGTATTCCATCACACTCCTGACTTGTGCCTTGTAGATGGTGGAAACACTTTGGGGAGTCAGGAGGTGAGACACTCGCCGCAGAATACCTAGCCTCTGACCTGCTGTTGTTGCCACAGTATTTATGTGGCTGTTCCAGTTAAGTTTCTGGTCAATGGTGACCCCCTGGATGTTGATGGTGGAAGATTCGCTGATGGTAATACCGTTGAATGTCAAGAGGAGGTGGTTAGACTCTCGCTTGTTGGAGATAATCATTGCCTGGCACTTCTGTGACACGAATGTTATCTGCCACTTATCAGCCCAAGCCTGAACATCGTCCAGGTCTTGTTGCATGCGGGCATGGACTACTTCATTATCTGAGGAGTTGTGCATGGCGCTGAACACTGTGCAGTCATCAGCGAACATCCCCATTTCTGACCTTATGTTGGATGGAAGGTCATTGATGAAGCAGCTGAAGATGGTTGGGCCTAGAACACTGCCCTGAGCAACTCCTGCAGCGATGTCCTGAGGCTGTGATGATTGACCTTCAACCACCACAACCATCTTCCTTTGTGCTAGGTATGACTCCAGCCAGTGGAACATTTTCCACCCGATTCCCATTGACTTCAGTTTTACTAGGGCTCCTTGATGCCACACTTGGTCAAATGCTGGCTTGATGTCGAGGGCAGTTACTCTCACCTCACCCCTGGAATTCAGCTCCTTTGTCCATGTTTGGACCAAGGCTGTAATGAGGTCGGGAGCCGAGTGGTCTTGGGCATCAGTGAGCAGGTTATTGATGAGCAAGTGCCGCTTGATAGCACTGTTGATGACACCTTCCATCACTTTACTGATGATTGCGAGTAGACTGATGAGGCGGTAATTGGCTGGGTTGGATTTGTCCTGCTTTTTGTGGACGGGACATACCTGGGCAGTTTTCTACATTGTCGGATAGATGCCAATGTTGTAGCTGTAATGGAACAGCTTGGCTAGAGCCTCGGCTAGTTCTGGAGCACAAGTCTTCAGCACGATAGCCGGCATGTTGTCGGGGTTCATAGCCTTTGCTGTATCCAGTGCGCTCAGCTGTTTCTTGATATCACGTGGAGTGAATCGAATTGGCTGAAGACTGGCTTCTGTGATGGTGGGGACCTCGTGAGTAGGCCGATATGGGTCATCCACTCGGCACTTCTGGCGGAAGATGGTTGCAAGCACTTCAGCCTTGTCTTTTGCACTCACGTGCTGGGCTCCACCATCATTGAGGATGGGGATATTCATGGATCCTCCTCCTGTTAGTTGTTTAATGGTCCACCACCATTCACGACTGGATGTGGCAGGACTGCAGAGCTTTGATCTGATCCGTTGATTGTGGGATCGCTTAGCCCTGTCTATAGCATGCTGCTTCCGCATTTTAGCATGCATGTAGTTCTGTGTTGCAGCTTCCCCAGGTTGGCACCTCATTTTTAGGTACGCCTGGTGCTGCTCCTGGCATGCTCTTCTACACTCCTTATTGAACCAGGGTTGGTCCCCTGGCTTGATGGTCATGGTAGAGTGAGGGATATGCTGGGCCATGAGGTTGCAGATTGTGGTGGAATACAATTCTGTTGCTGCTGATGGCCCACAGCGCCTCATGGATGCCCAGTTTTGAGCTGCTAGATCTGTTCTCAATCTATCCCACTTAGCACAGTGGTAGTTTCACACAACACGATGGAGGGTGTCCTCAGTGTGAAGACGGGACTTCGTCTCCACAATAACTGTGCGGTGGTCACTGCTACCAATACTGTCACGGACAGATGTTCTGCGACAGGTAGGTTGGTGAGGATGAGGTCAAGTAGGTTTTTCCCTCATGTTGGTTCTCTCACTACCTGTCGCAGGCCCAGACTGGCAGTTATGTCCTTCAGTACTCAGCCAGCTCGGTCAGTAGTGGTGCTACTGAGCCACTCTTGGTAATGGACATTGAAGTCCCCCACCCAGAGTACATTCTGTGTCCTTGCTACTCTCAGTGCTTCTTCTAAGTGGTGTTCAACATGGAGGAGTACTGATCCATCAGCTGAGGGAGGGCAGTAGGTGGTAATCAGCAGGAGGTTTTCTTACCCATGTTTGACCTGAAGCCATGAGACTTCATGGGGTCCGGAGTCAATTTAACTCCAGACCCACAGCAATGTGGTTGACTCTTAACTGCCCTCTGAAATGGCCCAGCAAGCCACTCAGTTGTATCAAATTGCTACAAAAAAGTTTAATAAGAAGAAAACTGGACGGACCACCTGGCATCGACCTCGGCTCCGGTTACAGACATGGCAACGGCACACCCAGCCCAGTCAACCCTGCAAAGTCCTCCTCACTAACATCTGGGGACTTGTGCCAAAATTGGGAGAGCTGTCCCACAGACTAGTTAAGCAACAGCCTGACATAGTCATACTCACAAAATCATACCTTTTGATAACCATTGATAGCCAATTCGACTCACTCCACATGATATCAAGAAATGGCTGAGCACACTGGATACAGCAAAGGCTATGAGCCCCGACAAGATTTTGGCTGTAGTGGTGAAGATTTCTGCTCCAGAACTAGCTGCGCATCTAGCCAAGCTGTTCATGACAATTAAGTACCTTGGGATGTTTTGCTACGTTAAAAGCGCTATAGAAGTGCAAGTTGTTGTTGTTGCTACAACACTGGCATCTATCCGACAATGTGAAAAACTGCCCAGGTATGTCCTGTCCACAAAAAGCAGGAGAAATTCAATCCGGCCAATTACCATCCAATCAGACTACTCTCAATCATCAGCAAAGTGATGGAAGGTGTCATCGAAAGTGCTATCAAGCGTCACTTACTCACCAATAACCTGCTCACTGATGCCCAGTTTGGGTTCCTTAAGGACCACTCGGCTCCCGACCTCATTACAGCCTTGGTCCAAATATGGACAAAAGAACTGCATTCCAGAGGTGAGAGTGACTGCCCCTGACATCAAAGCAGCATTTGACCAAGTGTGGCACCATGGAGCCCTAGTAAAACTAAAGCCAGTGGGAATCGGGGGGAAACTCTCCACTGGCACGAAGGAAAAAGGTTGTGGTGGTTGGAGATCAATCATCACAGCCCCAGGACATCGCTGCAGGAGTTCGGCTGCTTTCAGCTAATGTCCCAAACTCCTCCATCACTATCCCTGGGTAGGCCCTGTCCCACCAGCAGGACAGACAGGCACAGTCGGGAAGGAGTGGCCCTGGGAGTCCTCAGTGTTGACTCCGGAACCCATGAAGTCTCATGGCTTCAGGTCAAGCACGGGGAAGGAAACCTGCTGATTACCACCTACTGCCCTCCCTCAGCTGATGAATCAGTACTCCTCCATGTTGAACACAACTTGGAAGAAACACAGAGTAGCAAGGGCACAAAATGTACGCTGGGTGGGGGACTTCAATGTCCATCACCAAGAGTGGCTCGGTAGCACCACTACTGACAGAGCTAGCCGAGTCCTGAAGGACATAACTGCCAGTCTGGGCCTGCAACAGGTGGTGAGAGAACCAACACGAGGGTAAAACCTACTTGACCTCGTCCTCACCAATCTACTTGTCACAGAAGCATCTGTCCATGACAGTATAGGTAGCAGTGACCACCGCACAGTCATTGTGGAGACGAAGTCCTGTCTTCACACTGAGGACACCCTCCAGCGTGTTGTGTGGCACTACCACCGTGCTAAATGGGATAGATTCAGAACAGATCTAGCAGCTCAAAACTGGGCATCCATGAGGCGCTGTGGGCCATCAGCAGCAGCAGAATTGTATTCCACCACAATCTGTAACCTCATGGCCCGGCATATCTCTCACTCTACCATTACCATCAAGCCAGGGGACAAACCCTGGTTCAATAAGGAGTGTAGAAGAGCATGCCAGGAGCAGCATCAGACGTACCTAAAAATGAGGTGCCAACCTGGGGAAGCTGCAACACAGGACTACATGCATGCTAAAAAGTGGAAGCAGCATGCTATAGACAGGGCTAAGCAATCCCACAATCAATGGATCAGATCAAAGCTCTGCAGGCCTGCCAGATCCAGTCGTGAATGGTGGTAGACCATTAAGCAACTAACGGGAGGAGGAGGCTCCATGAATATCCCCATTTTCGATGAAGGTGGAGCCCAGCACGTGAGTGCAAAAGACAAGGCTGAAGCATTTGCAACCATCTTCAGCCAGAAGTGCCGAGTGGATGATCCATCTTGGCCTCCTCCCGAGGTCCCCACCATCACAGAAGCCAGTCTTCAGCCAATTCGATTCATTCCACGTGATATCAAGAAACGGCTGAGTGCACTGGATACAGCAAAGGCTATGGGCCCCGCCAACATTCTGGCTTTCGTGCTGAAGACTTGTGCTCCAGAACTAGCCGCGCCTCTAGCCAAGCTGTTCCAGTACAGCTACAACACTGGCATCTATCCGACAATGTGGAAAATTGCCCAGGTATGTCCTGTCCACAAAAAGCAGGATAAATCCGACCCGGACAATTATCGCCCCATCAGTCTACTCTCAATCATCAGCAAAGTGATAGAAGGTGTCATCGAAAGTGCTATCAAGCGGCACTTACTCACCAATAACCTGCTCACGGATGCCCAGTTTGGGTTCCGCCAAGACCACTCAGCTCCCAACCTCATTGCAGCCTTGGTCCAAACATGTACAAAGGAGCTGAATTCCAGAGGTGAGGTGAGAGGGACTGCCCTTGACATCAAGGCAGCATTTGACTGAGTGTGGCATCAAGGAGCCCTAGTAAAACTGAAGTCAATGGGAATTGGGGGGAAAGCGCTCCACTGGCTGGAGTCATAATCAGCACAAAGGAAGATGGTTGTGGTGATGGAAGGTAAATCATCACAGCCCCAAGACATCGCTGCAGGAGTTCCTCAGGGCAGTGTCCTAGGCCCAACCATCTTCAGCTGCTTCATCAATGACCTTCCATCCATCATAAGGTCAGAAGTGGGGATGTTCGCTGATGACTGCACAGTGTTCAGTGCCATTCGCAACTCCTCAGATAATGAAGCAGTCCATGCCCGCATGCAACAAGACCTGGATCGCATTCAGGCTTGGGCTGATAAGTGGCAAGTAACATTCGCGCCAGAGAAGTGCCAGGCAATGATTATCTCCAACAAGCGAGAGTCTAACCACCTCCCCTTGACATTCAACGGCTTTCCCATCGCCGAATCCCCCACCATCAATATCCAGGGGGTCACCATTGACCAGAAACTTAACTGGACCAGCCACATAAATACTGTGGCAACAAGAGCAGGTCAGAGGTTGGGTGTTCTGTGGTGAGTGTGTCTCCTCCTGACTCCCCAAATCCTTTCCACTATCTACAAGGCACAAGTCAGGAGTGTGATGGAATTCTCTCCACTTGCCTGGATGAGTGCAGCTCCAACAACACTCAAGCTGCTCAACATCATCCAGGACAAAGCAGCCCGCTTGATTGGCACCTTAAACGTTCACTCCCTCCACTACTGGCGTACCGTGGCTGCAGTATATACCATCTACAAGATGCACTGCAGCAACTCGCCAAGCTTCTTCAGCAACACCTCCCAAACCCGCGACCTCTTCCACCTAGAAGGACAAGGGCAGCAGGCGCATGGGAACACCACCACCTCCAAGTTCTCCTCCCAAGTCACACACCATCCTGACTTAGAAGTATATCACCGATTCTTCATCGTCGCTGGGTCAAAATCCTGGAACTCCTTCCCTAACAGCACTGTGGGAGTACCTTCACCACACGGACTGCAGTGGTTCAAGAAGGCGGTTCACCATCACCTCTCATGGGCAATTAGGTATAGGCAATAAATACTGGCCTTGCCAGTGATGCCCACATCACATAAACGAATAAAAAAATTCTGACTTGGACATATATCGCCCTTCTTCCATCATTGATGTGTCAAAGCCCTAGAAATCTCTATATAGGACCAGGAAGCACCATCTACCAGGGACTGCAGTGATTCAACAAGAGGGGCCACTATCACCTTCTCGGGACAATAAGGAATGAAGAAAACATGTGACCATGCTAGTATCGCCCACATCCTGTGAACAAATGATAAACAAGTTTTTGTTGAACTATTCAAGCATGTTGACTCCTGTTCCCTAAAACTGAGTCTGTTTGGAAGTTCCATCAAGCAGATGCTTACTGACCTCATGATTTCATTATTTATCTGATGTTACCCTTGGGTTTCAGCACTGCAGCTATTCATACCTTTCTAAACCTGTGCTCTGTGTGCCGTCTGTGGGTATTAACCAAGGGCACTCTGCCTAAGTAGGATCTGAGGGAGTGCTGCAGTGTCAGAGGCGCCGTCTTTCGGATGAGATGTTAAACCGAGTCTGCTCTCTCGGGTGAACGTAAAAGATCCCATGGCACTATTTCAAAGAAGAGCAGGGATGTTATCCCCGGTGTCCTGGCCAATATTTATCCCTCAATCAACATAACAAAAACAGATTATCTGGTCATTATCACATTGCTGTTTGTGGGAGCTTGCTGTGCACAAAATGGCTGCTGCGTTTCCCACATTACAACAGTGACTACACTCCAAAAGTACATCACTGGCTGTAAAGCGCTTTGGGACAGCCGGTGGTCATGAAAGGTGCTATAGAAATGCAAGTCTTTCTTTCTTTCTTTCTATGGGTATCCTGATGGTTTTCCCTCTCTATTTGCTAGTTCTAGATGAAGAAGGACAGGATCAGAGAAAACACAAGTACAAACTGACCAGGGCCCAAAATTATTGTTGCCTGCAAACGGGCCTTTTTTTTTAGCTGAACATGTGCTTGGTGAGCAGGTCCTCAGTGTCACAGGCACTGGCACACTACATGGAGCAGGGCCCCGATTTTCCAGGAGCCATCGGGCAGGGTTTTAGGCGGACAGGGGCTGAAAATCGCAGAAATAGGGGGTCGCGACCCCCCCCCGCCCCGCCCGACTTTCGTCCCCATCTTTCAGCGCGACCCGAATCAGTCCCGCCCGCCACAGGCGGGCATGGTCGGCAGGAGCCTAATGACCAATAATTGGCATGTTTAATCCTATTTTCAGGGGCCCTTGGAATTTTCAGCCTTTCCCCACGTAAAACACGTCAGGTGGGAACACCGCTGATGAAACCTGGCATGAACAATGTCGGCTTGCTTGCTTTCAGCTGCAGGTCAATCAGGACTGAAGAGATTTAATCAGCCAGCATTTGTAGGCTGCAGGACCTTGTTGCTGAAGGCTTGGGGCAACTTGTTGAAGGCTTAGGCACAGCTGTGGAAGCTTGGAGCATCACGCACTTCTCCAGTGTGAGCTCCTGGGAAGCCCCTCTCAGCACCCTAACTCGGCGCCTCCTCAACGGAGGCATCTGCCAGAAGCATTGGAGGCCTTTTGTTCCTTCCCTTCTTGGCATTAGAGGAACTCCAACAGCACAGGAGGCTGCAGCAGATCCAGCAGCAACAGCAGATCCAGCAGCAACAACAGCAGCACCAGCAGGAGCAACAGGCTGCGGCTCAGCCACCTGAGGCAGCACAGGCCTGAAGGGGCCAGCGCATGGAAGGCCGTCGGCGCAGGAGATACCCCCCAAACAGGGTCTACAGACACAGGGTGAGCTACCTCAACATGTCTGAGCAGCAGTGCCAGAGGCGGCTGCGACTTTCGCGAGAGGTAGTGACTGACACCTGCGCAATGCTGCAGCAAGACCTGGAGCCCAGAGCACCAGGTTAACACTCCTTACTAGTGGCCATCAAAGTCACCACCGCACTCAACTTTTATGCCTCAGGCTCCTTCGAGGGATCAGCAGCAGACATCAGCGACATCTCCCAGGCGGCCGCACACACTTGCATCAAACAGGTCACCAATGCCCTCTTTGCCCTTGCGCACAATCACATCCATTTCACCCGGGATCGCGCAAGTGTGAGGGCGCAAGCGATTGGATTAGCTCAGCTGGCAGACTTTCCAAGGGTGCAGGGCATCATTGACTGCACACATGTGGCCCTTAGGGCACCCCACCGCAATCCAGGAGTTTTTGTCAACCGCAAGGGCTTCCACTCCCTTAACGTTCAGCTGGTGTGTGACCACAAGAAGGTGATTTTGCATGCTTGTGCCAAGTACCCTGGCAGCTGCCATGACTCCTTCATACTGCGCCTGTCTACTGTGCCTCCGCTATTCAGTCCACCAAACGAACTTCAGGGATGGCTACTTGGTGACAAGGGATATCCCCTGCGCTCCTGGCTAATGATGCCGTTGAGGCAACCAGCCAACGAGGCTGAGGAGCGCTACAACTCCAGCCACATTTCCACCAGATGCGTTATCGAGCAAGCCATCGGATTGCTGAATATGCGCTTCAGATGCCTCGATCGATCAGGGGGAGCCCTACAGTACTCATCAGCCAGGGTCTCCAAAATCGTCGTGGTATGCTGTGTGCTTCACAACATGGCACAGCGTCGTGGCTTGCCGAGTCCACAGGACCAAGAGGCTCCTCACAGCCTCCTTGGATGAGGATGATCCGGAGGATGATGAGGAGGAGGAGGAGGAGGCGGAGGATGGGAACGAGCATCCTGCAGTGGGCCACCAACCAGCGGCACCAGTGCGCGAGAACATTGCTGGGCGAAATGCAAGGAACGCACTCATCCTGGGCAGATTTGCCTAGCCTGGTACATCAAACACTGCAGCCTCACTGCTTCTTAACTGACCATGGACAGTGGCCCATGCCTGCGCATTTCTACCTATTTGACCAGCTTGCTTACATCTGCAAGTTATCCTAAGGCCTCAATGTGAAATCCCCATTCGCCAAATGACAGATGCCATAACTGCTGCAGCTGCCACCAGATTTTTTATGTCCAAGAAAGTGATGGCATTAAAAATATTTACAAGAATTTTCACCCAAGTGACTACCCTTGTAATTAGTGGTACTTCATTTTTCTCTTACGCGTGCTCCTACGTAGTGCTACCCCTGTGGCTTCAGCAGATGTGGAGGCCCCTTGCTCACTTTCCTGCTGCGCCTGTCTCGACACCTTTGGCGGGCGTCCTCTGGTGTGGTGAGCCTGTGAGGGCTTGCCAGCAGTCTGCTGCTCCTGCGGCTGTGCAGGGCTTAAGACTCCTATCTTACTGGGATGTGGACTCCGGCGGGGCTCTGACCGAGGGCTCTGAAGTGGCATGGAAGTGCAAGCGCGTGGAGGGGAGCCCCCACTTCCTTGAGGTGTGTCAACAACCTCCCTCTCATGGGTCAGCTCCCCCTCAGCGCCTGCAAGTGGCTGGAGAGCACCTTGCTGCACATCAGGGGTCCATGGGGACCTGTCTCTGTACTGGAAGTCCTGATCAGACGGACTTCCATGAAGGTCTGGTCTCGGTGCTCAATAGATGCCCATCGCTCTTCAAGAGATGTCATTCTATTCAGAGCACTCACCATGTTTCCGATACCCTGGCGACTAAACTCCTCCATGGCCGTTGCCCTCCTTTCCTCGGCTGCAGCCCTCCTCTCCTCGGCTGCAGCCAGCATTAGCAACATAGAAGATAGGAGCAGGAGTAGGCCATTCGGCCCCTCGAGCCTGCACCGCCATTCAATGCGATCATGGCTGATCATCCAAGTTCAGTACCCGTTTTCTCCCCATACCCCCTTGATCCCTTTAGCCTTCAGAAATATATCCAGCTCCTTCTTGAATATATTTAATGAATTGGCCTCTACTGCCTTCTGTGGTAGAGAATTCCACAGGTTCACCACTCACTGGGTGAAGAAATTCCTCCTAATTTCTATCCTAAAAGGCCTACCCCTTATCCTTAGACTGTGACCCCTGGTTCTGGATTCCCTGACCATCGGGAACATCCTTCCTGCATCTAGTCTGTCCAGTCCTGTCAGAATTTTTAAAGTTTCAATGAGATCCCCTCTCATTCTTCTAAACTCCTGCGAGTACAAGCCCAATCGACCCAATCTCTCCTCATACGTCATTCCTGCCATCCCAGGTATCTGCCTGGTAAATCTTCGCTGAACTCCTTCCATGGCAAAAATATCCTTCCTCAGATAAGGTGACCAAAACTGCACACAATACTCAAGGTGCGGTCTCACCAAGGCCCTGTACAACTGCAGCAAGACATCCTTCTTCCTGTACTCGAACCCTCTCGCTATGAAGGCCAACATACCATTTGCCTTCTTAACCGCCTGCTGCACCTGCATGCTTACCTTCAGCGACTGGTGCACAAGGACACCCAGGTCTCGTTGCACCTCCCCTTCTCCCAATCTATTGCCATTCAGGTAATAATCTGCCTTCCTGTTTTTGCCACCAAATTGGATAACCTCACATTTATCCACGTTATATTGCATCTGCCATGCTTCTGCCCAGTCACCCAACCTGTCCAAATCATCCTGTAGTTTCTTGGCATCCCCCTCACAGCACACACGCCCACCCAGCTTTGTGTCATCTGCAAATTTGGAGATATTACAGCTAGTTCCCTTGTCTAGATCATTAATATATATTGTGAATAGCTGGGGTCCAAGGACCGATCCCTGCGGTACCCCACCAGTCACTGCTTGCCACTCTGAAAAAGACCCGTTTATTCCAACTCTTTGCTTTCTATCTGCCAACCAGTTCTCTATCCAAGTCAATACCTTGCACCCAATCCCATGTGCCTTAAATTTACACGCTAATCTCTTATGTGGGACCTTATCGAAAGCCTTCTGAAAGTCCAAATACACCACATCCACTGGTTCTCCCTTATCTATTTTACCAGTTACATCCTCAAAAAATTCCAGTAGATTAGTCAAGCATGATTTACCTTTTGTAAATCCATGTTGGCTTTGTCTGATCCTGTCACTGTTTTCCAAGTGATCAGCTATTACATCTTTTATAATGGACTCTAGCATTTTCCCCACTACCGATGTCAGGCTTACCGGTCTATAATTCCCCATTTTCTCTCGACCACCTTTTTTGAATAGTGGGGCAACATTAGCTACCCTCCAATCCATGGGTAGTGTTCCAGATTCCATCGAATGTTGGAAGATGATCAGCAATGCATCTACTATTTCTAGGGCCACTTCCTCAAGTACCCTAGGATGTAGATTATCAGGCCCTGGGGATTTATCGGCCTTCAATCCCATCAATTTCCCTAACACCATTTCCCTACAAATACTGATTTCTTTCAGTTCCTCCCTTTCATCAGACCCTATGTTCCCTGACATTTCTGGAAGGTTATTTGTGTCCTCCTTTGTGAAGACAGAACCAAAATATGTATTTAATTGGTCTGTCATTTCTTTGTTCCCCATTATAAATTCCCCTGATTCTGACTGCAAGGGACCTATGCTTGACTTCACCAATCTTTTTCTCTTCACATATCTATAAAAGCTTTTACAGTCAGTTTTTATGTTCCTTGCAAGATTACTCTCATATTCTATTTTCCCTTTCTTAATTAAACCCTTTGTCCTCCTTTGTTGAATCCTAAACTGCTCCCAATCCTCTGGATTACTGCTTTTTCTGGCCAATTTATATGTCCTCTCCTTGGATCTTATGCTATCCTTAATTTCCCTCGTTAGCCACGGTTGAGACATCGTTTTTGTTTTATTTTTATGCCAAACTGGGATGAACAAATTCTGTAGTTCATCCATGCGGTCTTTGAATGTTTGCCATTGCCTATCCACCGTTAACCCTTTGAGTGACATTCCCCAATCAATCCTACCTAATTCGCGCCTCAGACCATCGTAGTTTCCTTTATTTAAATTCAGGACCCTAGTCTTTGAGTCAACCACTTCATTCTCCATCTTAATGAAGAATTTGCTCATATTATGATCGCTACAAGATTGCTAATTAATCCTTTCTCGTTACATAATACCCAGTCTAACATGGCCTGATCCCTGGTTGGTTCCTCGACATATTGGCCCAGGAAACCATCCCGTAAACACTCCAGGAATTCCTCCTCCACAGTATTGTTACTAATTTGGTTAGCCCAATCTATATGTAGATTAAAGTCACCCATGATGACTGCTGTGCCCTTTTTGCATGCTTCTCCAATTTCCCTTTTAATGCCATCCCCAACCTCCACATTACTGTTTGGAGGTCTATATACCACTCCCACTAACGTTTTCTGCCTCTTGGTATTTCTCAATTCTACCCATACAGATTCCACATCATCAGAGGTAATATCCTTCCTTACAATTGTGTTAATCCCTTCTTTAACCAGTAATGCTACCCCACCTCCCTTTCCCTTCTGCCTATCTTTCCTGAATATTGAATACCCTTGGATGTTGAGTTCCCAGCCTTCGCCACCCTGGAGCCATGTCTCCGTAATCCCAATCAAATCATATTCGTTTACCTCTATTTGCGCAGCTAATTCATCCACCTTATTTCGAATGCTCCTCGCATTAAGACACAAAGGCCTAGAAATTCAGGTGGCTGCGCCACCCGTTAGCGCCTTAAGAGGGCGCTAAGTGGGTCGCAAGCCACTGGGCATGCCTCCCGCTAAATTCAGCGGGATGCTAGTGGTGGCGCTAGCCGTTAGCGCTGCACCGCTACCGATGACATCATCGGTGTGCGCAGCGCCCCGCTGACGCCCCGGCCATGATATTTAGAAGCGCCCCCTGATTTAACGCCGGACGCTATGTGCGACCGATTCAGGGGGGCCTACCTGCGGCGGTAGAGGTGCAAATTAAAGGAGAGGTGCGGGGCGGCCATTTTTGTTGCTGGCCGCCTGCCAGCACCTCTCTGCGCTGCCATCCCCACCCTGTTGAACCCCTTCCCCCCCCCCCGCCACAGAGTGCCGGCTGCGTTCCAAGAGCCCGGCACTTCTCCTCAATGCCAGGCTCTTTTGCCGGCACTCGCGATCCTCGGGGGCCCAGCTGGGCCCCAGATCGTGCTGCACAAGGCCCCTCCCCTTTAAGAAGGGGAGGAAGGCCTGCAGTACCACAGCGCGATGTCGCTGTGGCACATTGCGCAACGATATTCAGTTGCAGCGCCCCAAGAGGGATGCGGGGCGCCTCCAGTAGTGCCGCGCTTCCCTTTCGGGCGCTCCAACTGAATTTCTGGCGGGCAGCAGCGAATGCTTCCGGCGAGGCTGACGCCCCAAATGGGGTGCTACTGAATTTCTAGGCCAAAGCCTTCAGGCTTGTTTTTTGAACGCTCTTAGACCTATTAGAATTATTATTTCCTGTGGCCATGTTTGATTTAAACCATTGATTTCTCTGACTGCCACTTTTGTTTTTCTCCTTCCTATCTTTTGCTTTTATCCTCGTTTCCCTTTCCTCTGTCCCCCTGCTCAGGTTCCCAACCCCCTGCCATTTTAGTTTAAACCCTCCCCCAGAGCACTAGCAAACACTCCCCCTGACGACCATGTGTGCGGGAAATGCATCCAGCTGCAGCTACTTGTAGACCGCATTACGGCGCTCGAGCTGCGGGTGGATGAATTTTGGAGCATGCACGATGCTGAGAGGGTCGTGGATAGCACGTTTAGCGAGTTGTTCATGCCTCAGGGTAGGGCTGCACAGGGGGTGACCATCAGGCGGAGCAACAAAGGCAGGCAGGTAGTGCAAGGAACCCCTGCGGACATCCCCCTTTCAAACAAGTATACCAAGTTGGATACTGTTGAGGGGGATGACTTACCAGGGGAAGGCAGCAGCAGCCAGCTTCCTGGCACCAGGGAAGCTTCTGCTGCTCAGGAAGGGAGGAAAAAGAGTGGGAGAGCAATAGTGGTAGGGGATTCTATCGTAAGGGGAACAGATAGGCGTTTCTGTGGCCGCAAACGTGACTCCAGGATGGTTTGTTGCCTCCCTGGGGCCAGGGTCAGGGATGTCACTGAGCGGCTGCAGGGCATTCTTAAGGGGGAGGGTGAGCAGGCAGAGGTCATGGTCCACATTGGGACCAACGACATAGGAAGGAAGGGGGATGAGGTCCTGCATCAAGAATTTAGGGAGCTAGGTAACAGATTAAAGAGCAGGACCTCAAAGGTTGTAATCTCTGGATTACTCCCAGTGCCACGTGCTAGTGAGTATAGGAATGGGAGGATAGAGCAGATGAATGCGTGGCTAAAGAGTTGGTGTAGGGGGGAGGGTTTTACTTTCCTGGATCACTGGGCCTGCTTCTGGGAAAGGTGGGACTTGTACAAGTCGGACGGGTTGCACCTGAACCAGAGCGGGACAAATATCCTTGCGGGGAGGTTTGCTAGCACTGTTGGGGGGGGTTTAAACTAACTTGGCAGGGGGATGGGATACACAGGGGAGCTGAAATAGGGGGTGATGTGCTGCCAATTATGGAGAAAAAAACAAGTCAGCTTGGTAGACAGGGCAAACATATAAGGGCAAGGCTGGATGGCATCTATTTTAATGCAAGGAGTCTTGCAAATAAGGTGGATGAACTGAAGGTGTTGATAAACACATGGGAGTATGATATTGTTGCTATCACGGAGACATGGTTGAGGGAGGGGCAAGACTGGCAGCTCAATATTCCGGGGTACAGAATCTTCAGGCGAGACAGAGGGGGAGGTATAAGAGGAGGGGGTGTCGCAATATTAATTAAGGAGTCAATTACTGCAGGAAGGAGGGATGATATATTAGCAGGTTCCTCTAATGAGGCCATATGGGTGGAGCTTAAAAACAAAAAGGGGGCAAGCACTTTGCTGGGAGTGTACTATAGGCCTCCAAACAGTCAGGGGGAGATAGAGGAACAGATATGTAGGCAAATCTCAGAGAAATGTGCAAATAATAGGGTAATAATAATGGGGGATTTCAACTTCCCCAATATTAACTGGGATAGTCAGAGTGTGAAAGGCTCAGAGGGTGTAGAATTCTTAAAGTGCATCCAGGAGAGCTTTTTGAGCCAGCATGTAGAAAGTCCTACAAGAGAGGGGGCGGTACTGGACCTAATTCTAGGGAATGTGGCCGGCCAAGTGGAAAAAGTGCTAGTAGGTGAGCACTTTGGTGACAGTGACCATAATATGGTAAGATTTAAGGTGGTCATGGAAAAGGACATGGATGGGCCGGAAATAAAGGATCTAAATTGGGGGAAGGCCAATTTTAATAGGATAAGGCAGGATCTGGCCAAAATGGACTGGGATCAGCTACTTGTAGGAAAATCCGCATCGGAGCAATGGGAGGCTTTCAGAAGGGAGATTGAGATCATACAATGGCAACATGTTCCCGTAAAGGTCAAGGGTGGTTCCAAAAACCACAGGAAACCTTGGATGTCGGGATATACGAGAATGGATTAGGAAAAAAAGGAGGGCTTTTGGCAGATACAAAAGGCTAAAGACGGAGGAAGCCCTAGAGGAGTACAAAAAGTGCAGGGGGATACTTAAAAAAGAAATTAGGAGATCAAGGAGGGGCCATGAAATAACACTGGCGAGCAAAATAAAGGAAAATCCTAAGATGTTTTATAAGTATATTAAGGGTAAGAGGATAACTAGGGGAAAAATAGGGCCCATTAGGGACAAAAGTGGCAATCTGTGTGTGGAGCCGGAAGATGTAGGAGGGGTTCTAAATGAATTTTTTGCATCTGTTTTCACTATGGAGAAGGACGATGTAGACATAGAAATAGGGCGGGGGGACTGTGATATGCTCGAACATATTAACATCGAGAGGGAGGAGGTATTGGTGGTTTTAGCTGGCCTAAAAATGGATAAATCCCCAGGCCCGGATGAAATGTATCCCAGGCTGTTGTGTGAGGCAAAGGAAGAGATTGCGGGGGCTCTAACACATATATTCAGGACCTCTCTGGCCACAGGGGATGTGCCAGAGGACTGGAGAACCGCTAATGTAGTACCATTATTCAAGAAGGGAAGTAGGGAAAAACCGGGGAACTACAGGCCAGTAAGCCTAACATCAGTGGTAGGAAAATTATTGGAAAAAATTCTGAGGGACAAAATTTGTCTCCACTTGGAGAGGCAAGGATTAATCAGGGATAGTCAACATGGCTTTGTCAAGGGAAGATCATGTCTGACTAATTTGATTGAATTTTTTGAGGGGGTGACTAGGTGTGTGGATGAGGGTAACGCAGTGGATGTGGTATACATGGATTTCAGTAAGGCCTTCGATAAAGTCCCGCACAGGAGACTGGTCAAGAAGGTAAGAGCCCATGGAATCCAGGGTGCCTTGGCACATTGGATACAAAACTGGCTTAGTGGCAGAAGGCAGAGGGTGATGGTCGAAGGTTGTTTTTGTGACTGGAAGCCTGTGGCCAGTGGGGTACCACAGGGATCGGTGCTGGGTCCCTTGCTGTTTGTGGTCTACATTAATGACTTGGATATGAATGTAAAAGGTATGATCAGTAAGTTCGCGGATGATACAAAAATTGGTAGGGTGGTAAATAGCGAGGAGGGTAGCCTCAGTCTGCAGGACGATATAGATGGGTTGGTCAGATGGGCGGAACAGTGGCAAATGGAATTTAACCCGGAAAAGTGCGAGGTGATGCACTTTGGGGGGACTAACAAGGCAAGGGAATACACAATGAATGGTAAGACCCTAGGCAAGACGGAGGGTCAGAGGGATCTGGGTGTGCAAGTACACAGATCCCTGAAGGCGGCGGAACAGGTGGATAAGGTGGTAAAAAAGGCATATGGGATACTTGCCTTCATTAGCCGAGGCATTGAATATAAGAGCAAGGAGGTTATGATGGAGCTGTATAAAACACTGGTTAGGCCACAGCTGGAATACTGTGTGCAGTTCTGGTCGCCACACTACAGGAAGGATGTGATCGCGTTGGAGAGGGTGCAGAGGAGGTTCACCAGGATGTTACCAGGGCTGGAGCGCTTCAGCTATGAAGAGAGACTGGGCAGATTGGGTTTGTTTTCCTTGGAGCAGAGGAGGCTGAGGGGGGACATGATTGAGGTGTACAAAATTATGAGGGGCATAGATAGGATGGATGCTGAGGAGCTTTTTCCCTTAGTAGAGGGGTCAATAACTAGGGGGCATAGATTCAAGGTAAAGGGCGGGAGGTTTAGAGGGGATTTGAGAAAGAACTTTTTCACCCAGAGGGTGGTTGGACTCTGGAACTCACTGCCTGAAAGGGTTGTGGAGGCAGGAACCCTCACAACATTTAAGAAGCATTTGGATGAGCACTTGAAATGCCACAGCATACAAGGCTACGGACCAAATGCTGGAATATGGGATTAGATTAGACAGGGCTTGATGGCCGGCGCGGACACGATTGGCCGAAGGGCCTCTATCTGTGCTGTATAACTCTATGACTCTATGACATCGGTCCCAGCCCTGCCCAGGTGCAAACCGTCCAGTTTGAACTGGTCCCACCTCCCCCAAGGATTTAGATTTCAAAAACGGAATCAAGAGGAGGGGGAAATAGTGACTATGTTTATTGCTGCTTTGAAAAGGTTGTCAGAACACTGCGAGTTCAAGGAGGTGCTGAATGACACCATTAGAGACAGACTTGTGTGTGATCTGCAAAGTGCAGCCATACAGAAGCGCCTTCTTACTGAGGACAACCTTACTCTTGAAAAGGCCGTTGAAGTTAGTGTCTCCATGGAGATGGTGGAAAAGGAGGCTCACCAGTTTAGTTCAACAGGGAGAGTTCACAGGGTGTCGTCTGAGCCTAAAGGTGCGCAGAACGGTACATGTTACCGTTGTCGAAAAATGGGCCATCACGCTAATGACTGCTGGTGTACGGAGCTGGAATGCCGAAACTGTGGCAAAAAGGGTCACATTGAACGTGCCTGTAGAGGTAAAAAAAGAACAGACAGAGCTGGGAAGCATGAAAACAAAATGTCTGTATTTGGACAAGAGAAGAAAAAGAGTGTTCATTCAGTGCAGCATGATGGAACAAGCAAAACAGAGGGGAGCAATACCGCTGAGGAGGAAGAGGTGCACACACTGATGGTTGCAGGTGGTCCAAATGGCTACTGGGTGTCACCACTGGTGGAGGGACAATCAGTGCGGATGGAGGTGGACACAGGCGCGGCTGTGTCCCTTGTTTCAGACACTGTCTACAACAAAATGCTAAAGCACTTTACCCTTCAGCCAACAAACATTGTGCTAAAGACGTACACCGGCGAACCTGTGGCCATGAGAGGCGCCATTGAGGTGACAGTTAAATTGAACAGACAGACTGCGAAACTGCCACTGTATCTGGTAAAGGGAAATTACCCATCTCTACTGGGACATGCGTGGCTAGAGAAAATCATGCTGGACTGGCCTGCAATCCGCATGATGTCAAAAGGGGAGTCAGGTCTGACTGCAGTTTTAAGCAAACATGCAGAACTCTTCAATGGTGAACTTGGGAGCATGAAAAAAATCAGCATGAGACTGGACATTAAACCTGACAGCAAGCTGAAGTTTCACAAAGCCCGACCTGTACCCTATGCAATTAGGTCAAAAGTTGAGGCTAACTTGGAGGCCTTAGTCGAGAATGGAGTCCTGGAGCCTGTGAGCGTGAGCAAATGGGCCACACCCATTGTTCCTGTCCTGAAAAAAGATGGATCTATTCGAATCTGCGGGGATTTTAAAGTGACTATTAACCCGGTGCTGTCTGCGGAACAGTACCCTCTTCCCCTCATTGGTGAGCTCTTTACGGGCCTGGCTGGAGGGCAAATGTTCAGGAAAATCGACTTATGCCAGGCTTATCTACAAATGCATGTCGATGACAAATCAAAGGAGCTGCTGACAATTGTGACACACAGGGGCTATACAGGTACTGCCACCTTCCGTTTGGAATTACGTCGGCCCCTGCTCTATTCCAAAGGGCAATGGATCAGATTTTGAGTGGACTGCCAGGAGTCCAGTGCTACCTGGACGACATCCTTGTCACTGGGACAAATGGGGAGGATCATCTTCTGTACTTGGATGCGACACTACAGCGACTGAAAAAGTACGGACTCAGAGTTCGTAAGGACAAATGTGAATTCTTTCAGTCTTCAGTTGAGTACCTGGGGCATGTGATTGACGTTACCAGCCTGCACAAGGCGCCGTCAATGGTCAAGGCAATCGTGGAGGCCCCAGCACCTCAGAATGTGAGCCAGTTACGTTCATCCCTGGGGCTACTTAACTACTATGGAAAGTTTATTCCAGACTTCGCAACATTGCTGAAGCCGCTACATCAGTTGCTATGTCAAGGCAAAACATGGAAATGGACTGTGCAACGAAGCTTTCGCCCAAGCAAAGAAAGCATTGCTGAAGTCGGAGGTCCTGACACACTTCGACCCAAAGCTACCCGTGCAGCTAGCATGTGATGCATCACCATATGGTGTGGGAGCAGTCATATCCTTTAATCTTCGGGCCCCACACTGGAATTCCGTCTCTTGCTGCAAGCAGGATGCAAAGGTGGGCTTTACTGTTGTCGGGACACACATACGACATCAAATATTGCAAATCAGACTTGCACGGCAAAGCAGACGGTCTCTCGAGGCTGCCCTTGCCTGTTACTCCCCCAGAGCCTCGTCAGATAGACACCTTCTACTTTAGACAAGTGGAGGGATCACCTGTCACTGCAGCTCAGGTGCTAAGGCACACCCGCAACGATCCAGTCCTGTCTGAGGTAATGGACGATGTCATTCGAGGGAGAGCTACAGGAGATTCTCCTAGTTTGAAACCTTACGTTTCAAAAAGAAATGAGCTCTCCGTCCAGCCAGGTTGTCTTCTCTGGGGACGCTGTGCCCTCATTCCGCCACCTCTGAGGGAACCTGCACTGCAACAACTTCATACAGGCCACAGTGGGATGGTTCGGATGAAGGAAATGGCAAGAAGCTACTTCTGGTGGCCAGGTCTCGATGGAAATATTGAAGAGAAAGCCAAAACATGTTCCCCGTGTCAAAGGGTCCGGAATGTTCCACAGCTGGCAACCCTACACCCCTGGGATTGGCCTGAAGAAGTGTGGCAGCGCGTACATGTGGACTTCGCCGGTCCTTTCGAAGAGAAGATGTTTATGGTGGTTGTGGACGCTCGTAGCAAGTGGCCGGAGGTCGCTGTGATGAGGTCTACCACGGCAGAGAAAACAATTGAGAAACTTGGTGAGATGTTCAGCCGTTATGGCTCACCGGAACAACTCATAAGTGACAACGGTCCACAATTTGTGTCACAGGAGTTTGCAACCTTCCTGCAAATGAATGGTGCCCAACACATCAGGTCTGCGCCCTACCATCCCTCTACTAACGGCCTGGCAGAAAGGTTCGTGCAAACTTTGAAGCACACCTTGAAGGCATCGCAAGGTCAGGGCTCAATCCACCAATGTCTGAACAGCTTCCTGTTGTCCTACAGGAATGAGCCGCATGCCACAACCAAAACTTCCCCCGCTTCGCTCATGATGAAGAGGCAGTTGCGGACAAGTTTTGACTTACTCAAACCTCCAAGGGCAGAACAGGTTGTCCAACGTCAACAAAAAGCTCAAATTGAAAGAAGAGAGAAAAGAACCAAGGAGAGACGGTTTCATCCGGGAGAGCACGTCCTAGCTCGAAACTACAACACTGGACCGAAATGGGTTCCTGCTACGGTGACCGCGCAGACGGGCCCTTTGTCTTACATGGTTGAGACTGCTGCGGATGTCGTCTGGAGAAGACTCACTGATCAACTGTTGCTAGGAGCAGAGACAGCCACAGAGACTCCAACGGCTGGTTGGCCTGAACTGTTTCCGGATGATACCGCAAACCAGCATCCTTCGCCACAGTGCTCTTCTCCAACACAGGAAGTCAAAGAGACTGTTCCACCTGTGCAAACTCCTGACTTTTGACTGACACAGGCACCTTCTCCATCCAGGCCTGTGTCAATGCCTACTGCTGTGGAAGCCTGCGATGACCGCCGGTATCCTGTCAGGGAGCGGCGGCCTCCAAGACGCTTGTATCTGTAGGCTTAGCGACTTTCCCACAAGACTGGGGCAGAATAAACCCCAGGGTAAAGTCAGGGTTTGAGGCAGTATACCGCTACCCTTGGTTAGTTGAGTGCATTGAAAGTAACTTACCTGTTGAGGAATAATGTGGACATTTCATTTAAGAGGGGAGGAATATGTTATGTATTATGTGTTCTCCTCCCACCTGCGGTGGCGCTGTCACAGCAGATGAATGGTTGGGTTTGTTCTTTTTTGTTCTGTACTTTCTCTGGAACTTTCCTTTTTGAATAAAGAAGCAGCATGTTTGCAATCTCAGGGTTCTGAGCACTAATTGTGTTTAAGTATAACGGCACAGGTATAGACACAACAGGTATAAGACAAAACAAATTGACACCGAGCCACATAAGGAGAAATTAGGGCAGATGAGCAAAAGCTTGTTCAAAGAGGTAGGTTTAAAGGAGGAAAGAGAAGTGGAGAGGTTTAGGGAGGGAATTCCAGAGCTTAGGGCCTAGGCAACAGAAGGCACGGCCACCAATGGTTGAGCGATTATAATCAGGGATGCTCAAGAGGGCAGAATTACAGGAGCGTAGATATCTCGGAGAGTTGTGGGGCTGGAGGAGATTACAGGAATAGGGAGGGGTGAGGCCATGGAGGGATTTGAAAACAAGGATGAGAATTTTAAAATCGAGACATTGCTTAACCAGGATCCAATGTAGGTCAGCGAGCACAGGGGTGATGGGTGAACGGGATTTGGTGCAAGTTAGAACACGGGCAGCTGAGCTTTGGATGACCTCAAGTTTACGTAGTGTGGAATGTGGGAGGCCAGCCAGGAGTGCGTTGGACTAGTCAAGTCTAGAGGTAATAAAGGCATGGATGAAGGTTTCAGTAGCAGATGAGCTGAGGCAGAGGTGGAAATGGGTGATGCTACGGAGGTGAGGGCACAGATAGATACTTGGGACTATGATATTCTAGCTATTAAGAGACGTGGCTGAAAGAGGGGCAGGTTATGGCAGCTCAACTTTCCTGGTTACAGGATTTTCAGACGGGATAGAGAGGGAGGTAAAAAGGGAGGGGGGTCATGGTATTGCTTAAAGAAACTATTACAGCTGTGAGGAGGGATGATGTGTTGGAGGGATCATCAAACGAGGCCATATGGGTCAAATTGAAAAACAAAAAAGGGGCGATCACACTGCTGGGAGTGTACTATAGACCCCCAAACAGTGAAACATAGAAGATAGGAGCAGGAGTAGGCCATTCGGCCCCTCGAGCCTGCTCCGCCATTTAATTAGATCATGGCTGATCATCCAAATTCAGTACCCTGTCCCTGCTTTCTCCCCATATCCCTTGATCCCTTTAGCCTCAAGAAATATATTCAACTCCTTCTTGAATATATTTAATGAATTGGCCTCAACTGCCCTGTGTGGCAGAGAATTCCACAGGTTCACCACTCTCTGGGTGAAGAAATTCCTCCTCATCTCAATCCTAAATGGCTTACCCCTTATCCTTAGACTGTGACCCCTGGTTCTGGACTCCCCCGCCATCGGGAACATCCTTCCTGCATCTAGTCTGTCTAGTCCTGTTAGAATTTTATAAGTTTCAATGAGATCCCCTCTCATTCTTCTAAACTCTAGCGAATATAAGCCTAATCGACCCAATCTCTCCTCATACGTCATTCCTGCCATCCCAGTGAGAGGGAGATAGAAGAACAAATATGTAGACAAATTTCTGAGAAGTGCAAAAAATATAGGGCAGTAATAGTAGGGGATTTCAACTACCCCAATATTAACTGGGATAAAATTAGTGTGAAGGGTATAGAGGGCGCGATATTCCTAAAATGCATCCAGGAGAACTTTTTTAGCCAGTATGTAGCAAGCCCAACAAGGGAGAGGGCAGTTCTGAACATAGTTTTAGGGAATGAAGCTGGGCAGGTAGAAGGTGTATCAGTGGGGAGCATTTTGGTGCCAGTGATCATAATTCTGCTAGATTTAAGGTAGTTATGGAAAAGGACAAGGATAGACCAGGAATAAAAATTCTAAATTGGGGAAAAGCAAATTTTGCTAAGCTCAGAGGGGATTTAGCCATAGTGAACTGGAAACAGCTACTTAAAGGTAAATCAGTGTCAGAGCACTGGGAGGCATTCAAGGAGGAGATCCGGAGGGTTCAGACCAAATATGTGCCCTTAAAGAAAAAAGGTGGGACTAACAAATCTAGAGACATACAGGGTAGGATAAAGAAAAAAAGGGAGGCATATGACAGATACTGAGGGCTAAATACTCCAGAATATTTAGAGGAGTATACAAAGTGCAGGGGTGCAATTAAAAAGGATATTAGGAAAGCAAAGAGAGAGCATGAAAAATTCTAGGCAAGTAAAATCAAGGAAAAACCAAAGATGTTTTATAAATATATTAAGAGTAAGAGGATAACTAAAGAAAGGGTAGGGCCTATTAGGATCATGAGGGAAATCTGTGTGTGGAGGTGGGAGACGTCGGTAGGGTTCTTAATGAATACTTTGCGTCTGTTTTCACAAAGGAGAGAGAGGCGAAGCAGACATTGCTATCAGCGGGGAGGAGTGTGAAATATTAGATGAAATAAACATAGTGAGAGAGGATGTATTAAGGGGTTTAGCAGCTTTAAAAGTGGATAAATTTCCAGGCCCGGATGAAATGTATCCCAGGCTGTTAAGTGAAGCAAAAGAGGAAAAAGCAGAGGCCCTGACCATCATTTTTCAATCCTCTGACTTCAGGTGTGGTGCCAGGGGACTGGAGGACTGCTAATGTGGTACCCTTGTTTAAAAAGGGAGAAAAGGATAGACTGAGTAATTACAGGCCAGTCAGCCTAACCTCGGTGGTGGGAAAATTATTGGAAAGAATTCTGAAGGACAGGATAATTCTTCATTTAGAAAGACACGGATTAATCAAGGATAGTCAGCACGGATTTGTTAAGGGAAGGTCGTGTCTGACAAACTTGACTGAATTTTTTGAGGAGGTAACAAAGAGGGTAGATGAAGGTAGTGCATTTGATGTAGTTTATATGGACTTTAGCAAGGCTTTTGATAAGGTTCCACTTGGCAGACTGGTCACGAAGTTAAAAGCCCATGGGATCCAGGGCAAAGTGTCAAGTTGGATTCAAAACTGGCTCGGAGACAGGAAGCAGAGAGTAATGGTTGATGGATGTATTTATGAGTGAAAGGCTGTTTCCAGTGGGGTTCCGCAGGGCTCAGTACTAGGTCCCTTGCTTTTTGTGGTATATATCAGTGTTCTAGACTTCAATATAGGGGGTATGATTAAGAAGTTTGCAGATGATACTAAAATCGGCTGTGTGGTTGATACTGAAGAAGGAAGCTGTAGACTGCAGGAAGATATCAATAAATTGGTCAGGTGGGCATAACAGTGGCAAATGGAATTCAATCCGGAGAAGTGTGAGGTAATGCATTTGTGGAGGGCTAACAAGGAAAGGGAATACACATTAAATGGTAGGACACTGAATAGTGTAAAGGAAGAAAGGGACCTTGGAGTGCATGTCCACAGATCTCTGAAGGTAGCAGGCCAAGTAGATAAGGTGGTTAAGAAGGCATACAGAATGCTTGCCTTTATTAGCCGTGGCATAGAATACAAGAGCAGGGGGGTTATGCTTCAACTGTATAAAACACTAGTTAGGCCTCAGCTAGAGTACTGCATGCAGTTCTGGTCACCACATTACAGGAAAGATGTGATTGCACGAGAGAGGGTACAGAGGAGATTTACAAGGATGTTGCCGGGAGTAGAGAATCTTAGCTATGAGGAAAGACTGGATAGGCTGAGTCTGTTTTCCTTGGAACAGAGGAGGCTGAGGGGAGACCTTATTGAGGTGTATAAAATTATGAGGGGGCCTAGATAAAGTGGATAGAAAGGACCTATTTCCCTTAGCAGATGGTCAAAAACCAGGGGGCACAGATTTAAAGTAATTGGTGGAAGGTTGAGGGGATTTGAGGGGAAATGTCTTCACCCAGAGGGTTGTGGGAGTCTGGAACTCACTGCCTGAAAGGGTGGTAGAGGCAGGAACCCTAACCACATTTAAAAAGTACTTGGATATTGTGGTAAACCACTGTCATACCTGTCTGTGTCTGTATGTGTATTCCACTAGGTACAGGTCTGGACATGCCTTGGCTGACTCCTCCCACTATTCCAGGTATATAAGTGACTACCTCCCAGTCCCTTAGTATTCTGGACGGGTCGACCACTCGAGACAAGACCTTCATTCTTTAGTTAATAAAAGCCTGATTGTTACTCGCTCAACCTCAGTCTTTTGAGTAATTGATGGCGCATCAGATATGCACTTGGGATGCCCTAATCTGCAGGGCTACAGACCAAGAGCTAGGAAGTGGGATTAGGCTGGATAGCTCTTTGTTGGCCATGCGCGGACACGATGGGCCGAAATGGCCTCCTTCCATGCTGTAACTTTCTATGATTCTTTCTATGATTCTAGGTGGAAATAGGCGGTCTTTGTTATGCTGCAGATATGTAGTCCGATGCTTTTTCCAGGGTCAGATATGACACCAAGGTTGCGAACAGTCTGATTCAGCCTCAGACAGATGCAAGGGAGAGGGATGGAGTCAGTGGCTAGGGAATGGAGTTTGTGGTGGGGACCAAAGACAATGGCTTTGGTCTTCCCAATATTTAATTAGGGAAAATTTCTGCTCATCCTGTACTAGATGTTGGACATGCAGTCTGACAATTTAGAGACTGTGGAGGGAACGAGAGAAGAGGTAGTGAAGTAGAGCTGGGTGTCATCAGCGTACAAATGGAAACTGACGCTGTTTTTGGATGATTTTGCCAAGGGGCAGCATGTAGATTAGAAATAGGAGGGGGCCAAGGATAGATCTTTGGGAGACACCAGAGGTAACGATGCAGGAGCGGGAAGAGAAGCTATCGCAGGTGATTCTCTGGCTATGATTAGATAGATAGATAAGAATGGAACCAGGCGAGTACAGTCCCACCCAGCTGGACGATGGTGGAGAGGCATTGGAGGAGGATGGAGTGGTTAACCGTGTCAAAGACTGCCAACAGGTCGAGAAGGACAAGGAGAGAAAGTCTTCCAGTCTGTGGGAAGAGAACAGCCCGACTCCTCTCTACGGCCACAACCAGTGCCACCAGAGCTGTGTCCGAAAATCTCCTGGCTCTCTCCCTTTCAGGATGCCCTGCCATTACTTTGGAGCCCCTTACTCTTCCTCCTTCTTCTGCTTCTTCTTGTGGCAGCTGCAATTGGAACTGCCTTGACAATGAGGTGCTGTAGCATCAATGCACCTCCCCTTTAAGTAGTGGAAAAAGCCTGTACCACACATGAATGGGAATTAGACTGGCCCCGATATCGGTCCACCCGTTGAGCATTAAGCTGATGAGCAGCAGTTTTAGTGCCGAGATCAAATATATAATCATGTTATTGAGGAGTGAGCTTGAATTTTGTGTGCTACCTAGACCATTTTGAGGTGGCACAGCTTTACATCGTTGGGCCTTAACACTGCTCGTTTTGTGGTCATATCTAGGCCTTGGTTTCATCAGCAAACTTGGATAAACAGCTCTCTATTCCTTTGTCTAAGTCATTTCTAAATATAGTGAAAAGTCAATGCCCCAGTACAGATCCCTGGGGAGGACCACTAGTCACATCCTGCCAATTGGAGGAAATCCCCATTATCCCTACTCTCTGTCTCCTACCTCCAAACCAATTCCCTACCCATGTCAATAGGTTGCCTCCAATTCCATGCACTTCCATTTTTCTTAACAGACACTTTTGAGGAACCTTATTGAATGCCTTCTGGAAGTCCATATAAATAACATCCATAGACACTTTCTTATCTCTTACTATTTCCTTGATATCCTTCGCTAGTTTTTTCTTGTATGCTCTTTTTGCAACTCTTACTACTTTCTTTGTTTCCCTTTATATCTCTCTTAGACTGCAGGATCTCAACTATTCTTTGCATTTGTGTAAGTCCTTTCTTTCAGTTTTATACTGTCTCTCCAGATAACTGAAGTCCTCATCCCTGGTACCATGCTCGTAAATCTCCTCTGCACCCTTTCCATGGCTCCTATCGTGTGGTGCCCAGAATTGGTCACAATACTCCAACTGAGGCCGAATCAATGATTTAGAAATGTTTGGCATAACTTCCTTGCTTTTGTACTCTATGGGCTGGATTTTGACAGAAGAAATATCAACGTTTGACAGCTCTTTGAAGCTGTCAAACACTGACAATCTGTACACTAAGTTAATTCCTTCCTCTCAGGCTGATTTAGAGATCTCTCCAGAACAGAAAGCTGAATGCTGCAACTTTGGACAGCTCGCGGCCATTCTGCTTTCTGTGCCGGTGAGATGAGGGACTCCCGAGACCTGAAGGAAGGAAGGCTGTAAAGGTAAGTAAAGGTAATTAAACTTCTTTAAACACTTTACACACACCAAACACACTTACCTCTGCACTCATGCACCCATCACTCACCTGAACACCGGACATCTCGAACCCTCCAAGCCCTTCAACCCGACAGTCCGCCTCGCTAACTTGGCATGGTTTGGAGCCGTCGGGAATCCCACACTTCAGCAATAAAAATAGGGATTAGGCTAAAAACTGCCTGTTAACTACCTGTTAACAGGCAGTTAATTGGCACTAATCCCCTTCCCGCCTCGGGTCCCAGCACAGGTCGGATACCTGCCTTCTTTGAAACTGGCATGGAGGCGGGTTGGGGGCAGGATGGGTTCGTGCCCCCCGATTTTGAGATTTTAACCCCCACACGCCTCCAATCCTGCCTCCACGGCCCAATGAAAATCCTGCCCATTATGCCTCTGTTAATAAAGCAAAAGGAGCCCTTATGTGATCCCATGTGTTATTTTTAACAGCCTTATCAACTTGTTCCGCCACGTTCAAAGTTTTGTTTATGTGAACCCCCAGGTCTCTGTTCCTGCACCCCCTTTCAAATTGTATCATTTAGTTTATATTGCCTCTCCTCATTCTTCCTTCCAAAATGCCACACTTCACATTTCTCTACATTAAATTTCATCTGCCATGTGACTGCTCATTTCACTGGTCTGTCCTCCTGAAGTCTGCTACTATCTGCCTCACTGTTTACTACATTTCCAAGCTTTGTGTCATCTGCAAACTTGGAAATTATGCCTCCTATACCCAAGTTCAGGTCATTAATATACATCAAAATGAGCAGTGGTCCCAATACCCCTGGGGAACACCACTGTATACTTCCCTCCAGTCTGATGAACAACCATTCACCACTATTCTCTGCTTTCTGTCTTTCAGTCAATTTAGTATCCACGCTGCCATTGCCTCTTTAATCCCATAGCCTTCAATTTTGCTAACAAGTCTATTATGTGGTACTTTATCAAATGCCATCTGAAAGTCCATATACACAACATCAAACACACTACCCTCATCAACCCTCTCCGTTACTTCATCAAAGAATTGAATTAAGTTTGTCAGACACAATTTGCCTTTAATAAATGCGTGCTCGCTGTCATTTATTACCCATATTCTTCCAGGTGTCATTTCATTTTGTCCCAGATTTTGGTCTCTAGATGTTTTCCCACCACTGACATTAGACTGACTGGCCGGTTTAACCCTCTCCCCTTTTTTTGAACAGGGGTATTGATGTAAGAAAAAGGAGACTTACCATCAAGTAACTTTAAAGTAAGCTTTAAGTAACTTATAAACACACTATATACACAAGAGAGGTCTTTACCATGCCTCTGGTAGAAGCCTCTTACAATACTGAACAGACCAGTATTTATACCAGTCCAACAGGAAGTGACATATGACAGGAAGTGAGGTATGTACACAGTTCATAGTTCATAGTTCACAGGAAGTGATGACATAACTTCCCGGAAGTTATCATTTTTATCACATTCTTCCCTCCTGCAGGATTAGGAGGCTGTGGTCTACCTTTTGGTCCGCAGCCGCCGAACAAGGAAGAGTCGCACCCGTTTGGATTCCCGTCGTAGAGGGTCGCTGGTCCGCTTACATGCGGTTGGCCATTGGTCAGAGTCTGTGTGGCCTGGATTGCCCTGTGAAGGGTCGGGGAGATCATGGCTTCGAGTACGAGCCCCAATAGGTTCAAAGTCGGACTGCCTCTGTTCAGAGGGAGGTGCAGAGCTGGTCTGTGGTGGATCAGTACTTTCATGCGCGGTACTGGGAGGGTCGCAACCTTGAGCACGGGGTTCTACCGGCACCAAGCTAGTTGGTGTCCGATCAGGATCCTGGAGAGGGGTACCCGATAGGTCCCAAGAGTTTCCTGGTGAAATGCCATCACCCGATGTCCCACTAGGTCCTGGTGGGCAGGGAGCCAGACCCCGTAATGATACGGTAGATTCTCGGCCGTCGGAATATCGTATGTTTGCATAGGTGGGGTTGGCATCGGTTAGTTCGACCTCGTCTACAAGAGGGTCATTTTTAGACGTCCGAACGTATCTTCGGAGTAATACAGGTCCAGGAGTAGTTAGCCATGACGGGAGTGATGTCCCATGAGATGAGCGATGCTGGAATCCAAAGAACCGCTCATGAGGTGTAGTATTTGTGGCTGTAGAAAGCAGGGACCGTATAGAGTGCAATGCATCCGGAAGCACTGTTTCCCATTGCTGGTCTGGTAGGCCCCGAGATCTTAAAGCGAGACGTACGGAATTCCAGATGATACCGTTATACCTCTCTACCTGCCCATTTCCGATGGGATGGTATGGTGTTGTTTTGCTTGTAGCAATTCCCCGTTCTGAGAGGTAGTCCTTGAGTTCCCTTGACATAAAGGATGGACCCCGATCTGAGTGAATATAAGCCGGCATGCCACAGAGAGAAAATACCTGCTCAAGGCAGCAGATTACTGTGGACGCCAGCATATTGGAGCAGGGGAAGGCAAACGGAAAACGTGAATATTCGTCGATCATGGTGAGCAAATATGTGTTCCGAGTTGAAGAGGGCACTGGGCCCTTAAAATCGATGCTAAGTCATTGCATCGGTTGGGTTGCATGTATGAGTATACCATCTGAGGGGCGGAAGAACTGAGGTTTTAATTCCGCACAAAGCCGGCATTCTGAGCATATTTTCTTTACATCTCCAGTGGAAAAAGGGAGATTCCGTGATCGTACGAAATGTAGCATGCGCGTAACGCCAGGATGACACAAACCATTGTGGACATCCATGAGAGTGGAGGATGACATAGTGGAGCAGAATGCCCGTGTGAGGGTGTCCGGGGCCACATTCTCCTTGCCAGGCCGATAGAGAATGGTATAACCAAAAGAGGCCAGTTCCATCCTCCAAAGTTGTATTTTATTATTCTTAATTTTGGTTCGTTTTCGATTATCGAGCATGAAGGCGACTGATCGTTGGTCCGTGATCAATGTAAAGTGCTGGCGAGCTAGAAAATGGTTCCACTTCCGTACTGCCTCTATGATGGCTGTGGCTTCTTTCTCAACCGGAGGATAATGTAGCTCGGCACCTTGTAAGGTCCTGGACATAAATGCTACAGGACGACCTTCCTGATTCAGAGTAGCCGAGATCACCACCTCCGAGGCATCACATTCAACCACGAAAGGGAGATTCTCATCAATGGAGTGAAGAGCCGCTTTCTCCAACTGTTTTTTGAGAAGGTTAAAGGCTGTAACAGCCGCTGTTCCCAGTGGAAATGATCTAGCATGCAGCAAGGGTTGGATTTTGTCCGAAAAATGAGGAATCCATTTAGCGTAGTATGCAAACAGACCGAGAGCCCGATGTAAAGAAGCCGGATTCTTAGGTGACGGGAGCTCTTGGAGCGGGCGAAGTCTTTCTGGGTCTGGCTTAATGATACCATTGCCTATGCAGTAGCCAAGGATGTTGATGGTCGGTTGCGACTCAACAGATTTGGATTCATTCAGGGTCAAATTACGGCGATGGAGGGCATCCCGAAATTTTTGGAGGTTGGAGTCGTGTTCCTGTTGATCATGACCTGCAATGGTAATGTTATCAAGATAGGGAAAAGTGTCCCTTAGGTTTTCCTGCTTAACCAGGCCATCCATTGCCCGTTGAAAGACAGCCACTCCATTAGTAACCCCGAATGGGAGGCGACGAAATTGGTACAGCCGTCCATTAGCCTCAAAGGCTGTGTACTGCTTATCTGAGACCTTCAAGGGTAACTGATGATAGGCACTTTTTAAATCGTAAGTTGAGAACACTTTGTATTCGACCAGTTTATTAACCATATCATCAATGCGTGGCAATGGGTAGGCGTCCAAGTCGGTATATTGATTGATGGTTTGCGAATAATCGATGCATAGTCGCTGTTTGTGAGGTTTTAGAGGGTTCTTGACAATGACGACTTGAGCCCGCCAGGGCGACGAACATGGTTCAATGATATCCTCTGCTGGAAGTCGAGAGATTTCAGCCGCAATAAAAGATTGGTCTTCCTGATTAAAGCGCCGCAATTTCGTTATTATCGGTTGGCATTGAGGCGGAATACTGGCAAATAATGAGGGTTCATCAAGTGAAGCTGCTGATAATGCACAAAATGGTAATTTAGACGGTATATTAGAAATAGTAAGTCCAGGTTTGGATCCACCAAACTCAATGGTGTGTTTCTTATGCTGTTTTTGGAAGTCCAGCCCTAAGAGGAGATCACTACATAAGTTCTTGAGCACCAAAAGTCGGGTGGAGGGATACATACGACCATGAAGTGTCATATCAACAACACAAAAGCCGGAGATTCTGGTATTAAGTGATGACTGGGCCATCGCAATTGCCTGGTCCGATGGGAAGACATGTAGTTTCAATTTCGCAACAATCTGTTCCTTAATGAAACTATCAGTACTTCCTGAGTCAATTAAGGCATCTAAGGTATGCCCTTTAATTGAAATTTTTGTGGCAGCATGAGACAGGTTCTGTGGGCAAGCAGCTGTAATTGGTGTCGTTGCACAGAGAGTGGCTAAAACTCTTGGTGTGCTTCTTCGGGAGAGAGCTCGAGAGGAAGCTTGATAGGTCCTAGCTGGAGCATCTTGATAGGCCCTAATTGGGGCAGTTCGGTAGGCCTTAGCTGGATTGGCCCTCGTAGAGGCCCTTGATAGGCAAACTTTAGCAAAGTGTCCTTTTTTCCCGCAATAACTGCAGATTGCATTGCGAGCAGGGCAGGTTTTCCTAGGGTGAAAAGCATCTCCACAAAAGAAGCATTCCTTCCTAGATTGCCAAGAGGCTGCTAAAGTGGGGTCGTCCTCCTCTTCTTCATCAGAATTAGATTCCCCCATGATAGGGTTCACCTGAGACCGCTTGAATTGTCTGGTTGCAGCTACAGCAGCAGATCGAGATCTGGGCAGCTGATAGAGGTCTGCATTTCTCTTTGCCAAATCCAGTGAACAAGCTAGGTCAAAAGCTTTTTGTAGCTCAAGTGTTTTACTTTCTAGTAGACGCTGGCGTATAAATGGAGAGGCAATCCCGCAGATGAAAGCATCACGAATCATTTCTTGGCGGTACAGCTCAGCTGAGGCTGCCTGAAAGTTACAATCTACGCTGAGCCTGCGAAGTTCTTGCAGGAATTCGTCAATTGATTCCCCTGGCCCTTGTCAGGCTGTGGCCAGTAGATGTCTAGCATAGACCTCATTTGGGGTCTTCGCATACAGTTTCTTAAGTGCCCGAATCACCTCTTCGTAATTATCCCATTCATCAACATATTCAAACACTTTTGGGGTCACATAATTGACAAGTATCTTCAATTTAGCAGGAGCATCCGCTTTACATTCATCCAGAAAATTCTCAAAAGTACGATACCAATGCTACCATACCCTGCCAGCTGCTGGTGTATTCGGGTCCAAGTCCAGACGAGTAGGTCTAAGGATTTTCTCCATGATGGGTGGTTCCCTGGATCCTTAACTTCCGAGTTTGTCTGAAGGTCTAGTATTTGTCAGTGTAAATTTAAGTTACTTAAATTGATGTAAGAAAAAGGAGACTTACCATCAAGTAACTTTAAAGTAAGCTTTAAGTAACTTATAAACACACTATATACACAAGAGAGGTCTTTACCATGCCTCTGGTAGAAGCCTCTTACAATACTGAACAGACCAGTATTTATACCAGTCCAACAGGAAGTGACATATGACAGGAAGTGAGGTATGTACACAGTTCATAGTTCACAGGAAGTGATGACATAACTTCCCGGAAGTTATCATTTTTATCACAGGTATAATATTTGCAATCCCCCAGTCCTCTGGCATACTCCAATATCTAAGGAGGATTGAAAGATTGTGGCTAGACCCTCTGCTATTTCCACCCTTACTTCCCTCAGCAACCTAGGATGCATCCCATCCGGACTGTGTGACTTAACCCAAGTATCGCCAGCCTTTCTAGTACCTCTTTATCTATTTTTATCCCATCCAATTTCTCTACCCCTTATCCTTTCCTGTGAAATTGGCAGCATCCTCTTCTTTAGTGAAGACAGATGCAAAGTATTCATTTAGTACCTCACTCATGCCCTCTGCCTCCACACAGAGATCTCCTTTTATGGTCCCTAATCAGCTCCACCTTTTCTTTAACTACCCTTTTACTATTTATGTGTTTATAAGTAACTTTTGTGTTCCCTTTTATACTAGCCACGAATCTAGTCTCATATTCTCTCTCTTTGCCCCTCTTATTCCCCTTTTATATCTCCTCTGTACTTTCTATATTCAGCTTGGTTCTCTACTGTATTATGAACCTGACATTATGATGAGCCTCCTTATTCTGTTTCATTTTAATCTCAAACTCTTTAGTCATCTAGGGAGCTCTAGTTTTGGATGCCCTTCCTTTTCCCCTCGTAGGAATGTGTTTAGTTTGTACCCAAACCTTCTCCTCCTTGAAGACCTTCCGTTGCTCATTTATTTTAACTGCCAATCTTTGTTTCCAATTCATCATAGCATGGTTGAATTTCAAATTCAGTTGGAGGGTGCGAAAGTTGTATCTCAAACCAGTGTCCTGATCTTAAACAAAAGCAATTACAGTGGTATGAGGGCAGAACTGGCTAAAGTGGACTGGAAAAATAAATTAAAGAGTAAGACAGTTGAAATGCAGTGGCGGATATTTAAGGAGATATTTCATAACTCTCAACAAAAATATATTCCAGTGAGAAAGAAAGATTTTAAGAGAAAGGAGCACCATCTGTGGCTAACTAAGAAAGTAAAGGATGGTATCAAATTGAAACCGAAGGCATACAATGTTGCCAAGATTGGTGGGAGACCAGAGGATTGGGAAATTTTTAAAAACCAGCAAAGGATGACTAAAAAAATAATAGGGAGAAGATGAATTATGAGAGTAAACTGGCAAGAAACATTAAAACAGATAGTAAGAGCTTCTACACGTATATAAAAAGGAAGAGGGTAGCTAAAGTAAACGTTGGTCCCTTAGAGGATGAGACTGGGGAATTCATAATGGGGAACAGTGAAATGGCAGAGACTCTGAACAAATATTTTGCATCTGTCTTCAAGGTAGAAGACACTAACAACATCCCAATAATGGATAATCAAGGGGCCACAGGGAGGGGAGAGCTAAAGACAATCACTATCACTGAGGAAATAGTACTTGGTAAAATAATGGGACTAAAAGACCTGCATCCCAGGGTCTTAAAAGAAGTGGCTGCAGAGATAGTGGATGCATTGGTTGCAATATACCAAAATTCCCTGGACTCTGGAGAGGTCCCAGCGGATTGGAAAACTGCAAATGTAACACCCCGTTTAAGAAAGGAGGGAGACAGAAAGCAGGAAACTGTAGACCAGTTAGCCTAACATCTGTCGTTGGGAAAATGCTGGAGTCCTTCATTAAGGAAGCAGTAGCAGGGCATTTGGAAAATCATAATGCAGTCAAGCAGAGTCAGCATGGTTTTAAGAAAGGGAAATCATGTTTAACAAACTTGCTGGAGTTCTTTGAGGAGGTAACGAGCAGGGTGTATTTGGATTTCCAGAAGGCATTCGATAAGGTGCCACATAAAAGGTTACTGCATAAGATAAGAGCTCACAGAATTTGGGGTCATATATTAGCATGGATAGAGAATTGACTAACTAACAGAAAGCAGAGAGTCGGGATAAATGGGTCATTTTCCGGTTGGCAAACGGGTGCCACAGGGATCGGTGCTGGGGCCTCAAATATTTACAATCTACATTAATGACTTGGATGAAGGGACCGAGTGTAATGTTGCCAAGTTTGCGGATGATACAAAGATGGGTGGGAAAGCAAGTTGTGCAGAGGATTCAAAGAACCTGCAAAGGGATATAGACAAGCTAAGTGAGTGGGCAAACATTTGGCAGATGGAGTATAATGTGGGAAAGTGCAAGGTTATACACTTTGGCAGGAAAAATAAAAAAGCAAATTATTATTTAAATGGAGAGAGATTACAAAATGCTACAGTTCAGAGGGACCTGGGGGTCCTTGTGCATGAAACACAAAAAGTTAGCATGCAGGTACAGCAAGTAATCAAAAATGCAAATGGAATGTTGGCCTTTATTTCAAAGGGGTTGGAGTATAAAAACAGGGAAGTCCTGCTACAACTGTACAAGGTATTGGTGAGACCACACCTTGAGTACTGCGTACAGTTTTGGTCTCCTTATTTAAGGAAGGATATACTTGCATTGGAGGCAGTTCAGAGATGATTCACTAGGTTAATTCCAGAAATGAGGGGGTTGACTTATGAGGAAAGGTTGAGTAGGCTGGGCCTACACTCATTGGAATTTAGAAGAATGAGAGGTGATCTTATTGAAACATATAAGATACTGAGGGGGCTCGACAGGGTAGATGCAGAGAGGATGTTTCCCCTCATGGGGATATCTAAAACGCGGGGGCACAGTTTTAGAATAAAGGGTCGCCCATTTAGAACTGAGATGAAGAGGAACTTCTTCTCTCAGAGGGTCATTAATCTGTGAAATTCTCTGCCCCAGAGAGCTGTGGAGGTTGAGTCATTAAATATAGTTAAGGTGGAGATAGACAAATTTTTGCAAGATAAGGGAGTGAAGGGTTATGGGGAGCAGGCGGGGAAGTGGCTTTGAGCCCAAGATCAGCCATGATCTTATTGAATGGCGGAGTAGGCTCGAGGGGCCAAGTGGCCTATTCCTGCTCCTATTTCTTATGTTCTTATGTTCAATCCACCTGAGCCAGATCTCTTTTCAGCTCTGATTTTTCCTAGTTCTTTCCTATAAGTACTCTAAACCTAATGATATTAATTATTAATGATCTGGATGTAGATGTTGTGGGCACGATCTGTAAATTTGCGGATGATACTAAGATCTGTGCGAGTGTTAGGACTATAGACGATGCCCGTCTGCTTCAGGCGGATCTTAATGTGTTGGGAGATTGGGCTCCTGACTGGCAGATAAGTGCAGTGTTCTGCATGTGGGCAAGCCAAATGCTCAACATTCATACACCCTTCAGGAAAAAGCATTAAAGAAAGTGGAGATAGAAAGAGATTTGGGCATTCTAGTACATAGATCTCTAAAGGTACATGAACAATGCCGTGTACTGAGGGAGTGCTGCACTGTCGGAGGTGCCATCATTCAGACGAGAAGCTAAACCGATGCCCTGTCTGCCCTCGCAGGTGGGTGTAAAAGATCCCATGGCACTATTTTGAAAAAGAGATGGGGAGTTATCCTCATTGCCCTGCCAATATTTATCCCTCAATCAACATCCCAAAAACATGATCTGATCATTGTCACTGTTTGTGGGAACTTGATTTGCACAAATTGGCTGCTGCGTTTCCTACATTACAACAGTGACTACACTTCAAAAAGTACTTCATTGGCTGTAAAGCGCTTTGGGACGTCCTGAGGTCATGAAAGGCGCTATAGAAATGCAAGTCCTTTTTACTGTGGGTGTAATCATGTAGGACTGTCAAACCCATGAGGCAGAAGGAATTTGCAGAATACAGCAGTGGAACCTATAACAGAACGAAAGTGCTGATACATTGAGAAATGGAATTTAAATATGAATCTCTTACTTTTACAGCTGAATGTCAATTGAATATTCAGAGAAACGTTATGCATCCATTTTGTATTTCTATTGCACAAATGGTGCCTAATGAGACAGAGCAGCATTCCTAGTTTTTGCTTTAGGTCCTTTCAACTCTTCTTTTATCTTAACCATCTGTCACAATTCATTAAAATTTCTTCACAAAGGATAAAATGCACAGTTTCAACACTGTTGTTTTCTAATGTTGCCAATGTACTGAAGCCTCACTACATGTTCATACATACTTACATATATTTCATAAGTTTAACACAAACGAAGACAAAGAGGTTGTCTAAAGTCACATGGAGTAAGTAATAGTCATGTGATAATACCATGGCGGGAAAATTGTTTAAAGTTATTCTTTCAGGACGTGGGCTTCATTGGTAAGACCGACATTTATTACCTGTCCTTCCTTGTCCTTGGTGAGCCTTCTTTTAAACTGTTACATTCCGTATGATGAAAGTACTCCAACAGTGCTGTTAGGGAGTGAGTTTCAGGATTTTGACCCAGCGACGATGAAGGATCGGCAATATATCTTCTAAGTCAGGATGGTGTGTGACTTGGAGGGGAACTTGGAGGTGGTGGTGTTCCCCTGCACCTGCTCTCCTTGTTCTTCTAGGTGGTAGAGGGTGTGGGTTTGGGAGGTGCTGTCAAAGAAGCCTTGCCGAGTTGCTGCAGTGCATCTTGTAGATGGTAAACACTGCAGCCATGGTACGCCGGTGGTGGAGGGAGTGAATGTTTAAGGTGGTGGATGAAGTACCGATCAAGTGGACTGCTTTCTCCTGGATAGTATCGAGCTTCTTGACTGTTATTACAGTTACACCCATCCAGGCAAGTGGAGAGTATTCCACTACACTACTGACTTGTGCCTTGCAAGAGCTGGGGAGTCAGGAAGTGAGACACTCACTGAAGCATACCTAGCTTCTGATCTACTCTAGTAGCCACGGCATTTATGCAGCTGTTCCACTTGAGTTTTGGGTCAATGGTAACCCCAGGATATTGATGATGGACTCAGCGATGGTAATCGCATTGAATGTCATGGGGAGCTGGTTAGGCTCTCCTGGGGTCTCCAAAAACCACAAGCATTTTCCTTACTACCAAGTGTGACTCCAGTCACTGTCTCTCCACATTTGGATCCCCATTGCTTTACGTTTTACTAGGATTCCTTACCATAGCCTTTGTTGTGTCGACTGCACTCAGCCCTTTCTTGATGTCATGTGCAGAAAGCTATAGGAGATGTCAGTAATTATCAAAAGTAACAAAACTGATTTATAACAGTTCCACCCTTGGTGAGTTTTAACACTTGCTTCCAAACCTGCATTGAAGACTTCAGACATGAAATAAAAATGGTTTAATACAGTACAGTAATCATTCATATTGTTATTATTGGACTGGGTACTGTGCAATGAGAAGGGACTAATCAGTAATCTTGTTGTACGGGGACCCTTGGGT
This sequence comes from Somniosus microcephalus, assembly GCF_052327205.1. Classification (NCBI taxonomy): domain Eukaryota; kingdom Metazoa; phylum Chordata; class Chondrichthyes; order Squaliformes; family Somniosidae; genus Somniosus; species Somniosus microcephalus. The sequence continues at coordinate 208,527,186 of NC_140993.1, read as the reverse complement.
CAGAGCGATCATAGCATGATCGATTTCTCACTCGAAATGGAGAGCGAAGAAATTGACTCAGAGACTAAGGTCCTGAATTTAAACAAGGGGAATTATGATGCCATGAGACGGGAACTGAGTAGGTCTGATTGGACAACGTTCCTGAGAGGACTGGAGGTAGATAAACAATGGCAAACATTTAAAGATAGAATGACAAAATTGCAAAAATTGTTTATACCAATCTGGCATAAAAGGAAATCTAAAAAGGTGACTCAACCGTGGATAACAGGGGAAATTAGAGACAGCATAAAATCCAAAGATAGGGCGTATAAAATAGCCAAAAAAAGCGCCAGAGCGGAAGATTGGGAACAGTTTAAGATAGAGCAAAGGAGGGCAAAGGGCATGATCAAGAGGGGCAAAATAGCTTACGAAAACAAGCTGGCGGAAAATATAAAAACTAACTCCAAAAGCTTTTATAAATATATCAAAAGGAAAAGACTGGTGAAAACCAAAGTTGGTCCATTGCAGTCAGATACGGGGGAATATATAATGGGAAATAAGGAAATGGCAGATCAACTAAATGCATACTTTGGGTCAGTCTTTACGAAGGAAGACACAAAAAACCTCCCTGGGATATCGGGAAAAATAGGGACATTGGCAAAGGAGGAACTGACGCAAATCAATATCTCTAAGGATATGGTGTTAAGGAAGCTAAAGGGATTGAAGGTGGACAAATCCCCAGGGCCTGATAACATGCATCCTAGGGTACTGAAGGAGGTGGCCCTAGAGATAGCGGATGCACTAAGGATGATTTTTCAGAATTCATTAGACTCGGGAACAGTGCCGATGGATTGGAGGGTAGCTAACGTTACCCCACTATTCAAAAAGGGGGGTAGGGAAAAAGCAGGTAATTACAGACCTGTAAGCCTTACATCAGTTGTGGGCAAAATGCTGGAGTCCATCATTAAGGATGAAATAGCGGAGCACTTAGCAAATGGGGACAGGATAGGACAGAGTCAACATGGATTTACAAAGGGTAAATCGTGCTTGACTAATCTATTGGAATTTTTTGAGGGAGTAACTGGTAGAATAGATGGGGGAGAGCCAGTAGACGTGGTGTACCTGGACTTCCAAAAGGCCTTCGATAAGGTCCCACATAAAAGATTAGCATGGAAAATTGAGGCTCATGGGATAAAGGGGAAAGTTTTGGCGTGGATAGGGAACTGGCTGTCAGATAGAAAACAGAGAGTTGGAATAAACGGCTCATTTTCTGAATGGCAGGCAGTAACAAGTGGGGTACCACAGGGATCTGTCCTGGGCCCCCAGCTGTTCACAATTTACATTAATGACCTGGATCAGGGAGTCGGATGCAGCATTTCCAAATTTGCAGACGACACTAAACTAGGAGGTGGGGTGGGCTCAGAGGAAGAGACCAGGAAGCTCCAGAGCGATTTGGACAGACTGGGCGATTGGGCGGATAAATGGCAGATGCACTATAATGTGGACAAGTGCGAAGTTATCCACCTTGGGTGCAGGAACGGGAGGGCAAATTATTATTTAAATGGCAATAGATTGGGAGAGGGGGAAGTACAGAGAGACCTGGGTGTTCTTGTACACCAGTCACTGAAGGCGAGCATGCAGGTGCAACAGGCGGTCAAGAAGGCAAACGGTATGCTGGCCTTCATAGCAAAAGGGTTAGAATACAGGAACAGGGATACCTTGCTGCAGCTGTACAGGGCACTGGTGAGACCACACCTCGAGTACTGTGTACAGTTTTGGTCGCCTCATCTGAGGAAGGATGTTCTTGCCATGGAGGGGGTGCAGCGGCGATTCACCAGGCTGATACCAGGAATGGCGGGAATGACCTATGAGGAGAGACTATGTAGTTTAGGGATGTACACACTGGAGTTTAGAAGATTGAGAGGGGACCTCATAGAAGTGTATAAAATTCTGACAGGTCTAGACAGACTGGATGCAGAAGGAATGTTTCCCTTGGCGGGTGAGAACAGAACTAGAGGACATAATTTAAGGATAAGGGCTAAACCATTTAGGACAGAGATGAGGGGGAATTTCTTCACTCAGAGAGTGGTGAACCTGTGGAACTCATTGCCACAGAGGGCAGTGTACGCCAGCTCATTAAATATATTTAAGAGGGAATTAGATATATTTCTACGGGCAAAAGGGGTTAAGGGTTACGGAGAGAAGGCGGGGACGGGATACTGAATTAAAGGATCAGCCATGATCTCATTAAATGGCGGAGCAGGCACGAAGGGCCGAATGGCCTACTCCTGCTCCTATCTTCTATGTATCTATGTATCTATGTATTAAATGTAGAAACTAGCTGCTTTGGAGTACTGGGGTTAGATTTTGCAGATGGAATTGTCTGTTGGTGCACATGAGAATTGATGAGTGAAGTTATTACTGATTTCAAATTTTGTATAATTTACCTACTTAGGTTGTTGCTCATATGGAGGGTAAACACCAGTACAGATTGAGTGGGCGGAATGGCCTGTTTCTGTGTTGTAATTTCTATGTACAGTGAAGCCTGTATAAAGGGACACTCTCAAAAAAACAGAACACCTGCAAAAAAAACAGACACTTACTGAGAGACACACAAATAACTTACATGGTAAAATATACAAGAGGCACTCTGAAACCATGAGCACTTACTCGCAAATTACAAACTACGACAGCCTTCAATGCACCAAGCCCTTTTACAACTTAAAACATGGGACACGCAGGTCAGCGCGAGGTGGCAGTGGGTTTTGTGAAAGGAACGGATTTTGTGAAATGGGGAGCTCCTTATCCAGCATCCATAGTGGCAGAGAAACTGAGCTTTTTCTGGTATTGAGTGGTTGCATGGCTCTATCCCAGAGACAGATCTACAATCATTGAATCAAAAAATGAGATCGCACAGAAGGAGCTCATTCGACCCATCGTTCCTGTGCTGGCTCTTTCAAAGAGCTATCCCACAATGGATTCCAGCATTTCCCTGACGACTGATGTCAGGCTAACTAGCCTGTAGTTCCCTGTGTTTTCTCTCCCTCCTTTCTTGAATAGCAGGGTTACATTTGCTACCTTCCAATCCGCTGGCACCATTCTAGAATCTAGGGAGTTTTGGAAAATGACAACCAATGCATCCACTATCTCTTCAGCTACCTCTTTTAGAACCCTAGGATGTGGGCCATCAGGTCCAGGGGATTTGTCGGCTTTTAGTCCCATTAGTGTTAAGGAAGTGTTATCAGGTCACTTAGAAAATCATAACATGATTAGGCAGAGTCAACATGGTTTTATGAAAGGGAAATCGTGTTTGACAAATTTATTAGAGTTTTTTGAGGATGTAACTAGCAGGGTAGATAAAGGGGAACCAGTGGATGTAGTATTTTTGGATTTCCAAAAGGCATTCGATAAGGTGCCACATGAGAGGTTATTACGCAAGATTAGGGCACATGGGGTTGGGGGGTAATATAATAGCACAGCCCGCTTCTACCTCCTTCCCAAGATCCACAAACAGGACTGCCCTGGTAGACCCATCGTTTCAGCCTGTTCTTGCCCCACAGAACTTATCTCTTCCTATCTCGACTCTATTTTTTCTCCCCTTGTCCAGTCTCTTCCCACCTACATTCGCGACTCTTCCGACGCCCTCCGTCACTTTAACAGTTTCCAGTTTCCTGGCCCCAACCGTCTCCTTCTGAGGGCGCTCCGCTTCTTCCTTGAACAGAGGCCCGACCAGTCCCCATCCACCACTACCCTCTCCGCCTGGCTGAACTTGTTCTCACATTGAACAACTTCTCCTCTGACTCCACTCACTTCCTCCAAATTAAAGGTGTTGCTATGGGAACCCGCATGGGCCCTAGCTATGCCAGCCTTTTCATGGGATATGTGGAACATTCTTTGTTCCAGTCCTACTCAGGTCCCCTCCCTCACCTCTTTTTCCAGTACATTGATGACTGTATCGGTGCCGTTTCCTGCTCTCGCCCTGAACTAGATAAGTTCATTCACTTTACGTCCAATTTCCACCCTTCTCTCACCTTCACATGGTCCATCTCCGACTCTTCCCTTCCTTGACTTCTCCATCTCCATTTCTGGCGATCGGCTTTCGACAAACATCCACTGCAAGCGCACTGACTCCCACAGCTACCTGGACTACACTTCCTCCCACCCCGCTTCTTGTAAAGACTCTATTACATTCTCCCAGTTTCTCTGTCTCCGCCGGGTCTGTTCTGATGATGCCACCTTCCATACCAGTGCTTCCGACATGTCTGCCTTTTTCCTCAACCGAGGATTCCCCTCTACTGTGGTTGACACGGCCCTTGACCATGTCCGTTCCATTTCCCGCACTTCTGCTTTCATCCCTTCCCCTCCCTCCCAGAACCATGATAAGGTTCCCCTTGTCCTCACCTTTCACCCCACCAGCCTCCACATTCAACGGATCATCCTCTGCCATTTCCGCCACCTCCAACGTGATCCCACCACCAAACGCATCTTCCCCTCACCTCCCCTTTCAGCATTCCGAAGGGACCGCTCCCTCCGCGACATCCTGGTCCACTCCTCAATCACCCCCAACAGCCCTTCCCCTTCGCCTGGCACCTTCCTGTGCAAGCGCAGGAGATGCAACACATGCCCTTTTACCTCCTCCCTTCCCACTCTCTAGGGCCCCAAACACCCCTTCCAGGTGAAACAGCGATTTATTTGTACTTCTTGCAATTTAGTACATTGTATTCGCTGCTCACGATGTGGTCTCCTCTACATTGGGGAGACCAAATGCAGATTGGGCGACCGCTTCGCGGAACACCTCTGTTCAGTCCGTAAGGGTGACCCTGAGCTTCCGGTCGCCTGTCACTTTAATTCACCACATCACTCCCACTCTGATCTCTTTGTCCTCGGCCTATTACATTGTTCCAATGTAGCTCAACGTAAGCTCGAGGAACAGCACCTCATCTTTTGATTAGGCACTTTACAGCCTTCTGGACTCAACATTGAGTTCAATAATTTCAAACTATAACCCCTTCCTCCATTTTTCATGCTGTATGATTTTGCCATTCCCATTTGCAACATTTTATCTTTCCTGCCTCTTACAAAAGCGGTTTGTTCCTTCAATTCCTTCCTCCCCCCGCCCCCCACCCGCTGTCTCTGCACCTGCTTAATATCCGTTACATCTCCAGCTTTTTCCAGTTCTGATGAAGGGTCCCAGACCTGAAACGTTAACTCTGTTTCTCTCTCCACGGATGCTGCCTGGCCTGCTGAGTTTTTCCAGCTTTTTCTGTTGTTATTTCAGATTTCCAGCATCCGCAGTATTTTGCTATTGTGTAGCATGGATCGAGGATTGGTTAATGGACAGAACACAGAGAGTAGGGATAAACGGATCTGTTTCAGGTTGGCAGGCTGTAACTAGTGGGGTGCCTCAAGGATCAGTGTTGGGGCCTCAGCTATTCACAATCTATATTAATGACCTAGATGAAGGGACCGAGTGTAATGTATCCAAGTTTGCTGATGATACAAAGCTAGGTGGGACAGTAAGCTGTGAGGAGAACACAAAAGGGGAGAAATTTGGATGGTTAGCACCCCGTTAGCGCCTCTGGGGGCGGTAACGACTTTCTGCCCGGGCGCAGCGATGTTAGTGCCGCCGGCGAAATTCACCTGGCGGTTTGCGGTGGTGCTAAACACTACCGCCACGATCTCCTGCGCCCGGAGATCATGACATCATCCAGCCGCGCATCGCCCCGATAGCGCATTGCCCCGGACCGGAAATTCATTCTCGCCCCCTGCCTCAGCACCTGCCGTTAGGAACAACAGGTAGAGTAGGCGGTTTGCAGTCGGCTGGGAGCTGCAGGAGCTCTATTTAAAGGCGTGCCGGTAGCAGCGCTGGCCCAGGAGATGCAAATGGAGAGAGCATGACGTGCACACCAATTTTCCATCACGCTCTGCGAACTTTGACCTTGGCACTGAGTCCTAAGCTTGCTCTGAAAAGCGAGCGTGCAGCATACTGACAGATAGGCTGTCAGCACTTCTTAAAGGACACACACATCTTTCAGGAAAGTTTGCATTTAAGCTTTTGGACTGGATTTTTTGTATTTTGTTGAAGTAGTGGTTTGGTGCAATAGCTGTTGAAAGTTTTTAAAGTGTGCAGGGAGTGCTGCTGGATGCTTGCAAGGCCTCAGATGGTAAAGGAAGGCCTCTGAGAAGACAGAAAATGCTGGAAATACTCAGCAGGTCGGGCAGCATCTGTGAAGAGAAAAACAGAGTACACGTCTCAGGTAGAGATGCTGCCTGACCTGCTGAGTATTTCCAGAATTTTCTGCTTTTATTTCAGCTTTACAGCATCCGCTCACAGAGGGAAGAGGTAGATGCAGAAGAGGTAGATGCAGAAGAGGAAGAGGTAGATGCAGAAGAGGAGGAGGAGGAAGCCGAAGAGGAGGAAGCAGAAGAGGAAGAGAAGGAAGCAGAAGAGGAGGAAGCAGAAGAGGAAGAGGAAGAAGCGGAAGAGGAAGAAGTGGAAGAGGAAGACGCAGAAGAGGAGGAAGCACAAGAAGAAGATGCAGAAGAGGAGGAAGCGGAAGAGGAGGAAGCAGAAGAGGAGGAAGCAGAAGAGGAGGAAGCAGAAGAAGACGCGGAAGAGGAGGATGTGGCAGAAGAGGAGGAAGCGGAAGAGGAAGAAGCGAAAGAGGAAGAAGCGGAAGGGGAGGACGCGGAAGGGGAGGATGCGGCGGAAGAGGAGGAAGAAGCGGAAGGGGAGGACGCGGCGGAAGAGGAGGAAGCGGAAGGGGAGGACGCGGAAGGGGAGGAAGCGAAAGTTGAGGACGCGGAAGTTGAGGACACGGAAGTTGAGGAAGCGGAAGAGGAAGATGCGGAAGGGGAAGATGCGGAAGAAGAGGAAGACGAGGAAGAAGCAGAAGAGAAAGAAGCAGAAGAGAAGGAAACCGAGGGAAGGATGCATCCCAAACAGCCCCTTCTGGCCGGGATATCCAGGATGGAATCATCCGCCTGTGGTACCAGTGACCACAACCCCAATTCCCCTTTCAACATTTGTCCCACACCTTACCTTCCCTCTGTAACTGACCATCACAGCGTCCTGTTGGCCACAATGCTGAAATAAAAGCCACCACAAAGCAAACTTTCCAATCCAATTTTATCCATATATGCCTCCAATATGACATCAAGAAATCAACTCATCACCCTTATGCAGTCCCTTAGTGACTGTCTTGTGTGTGCCTTTGCCTATCCTAGTGATGTCACACACACACCAGTGGCTGCAGCATTGCTGGTGGAAGGCTGCTGATTTTCAGTGGGGGACACTGCAGATGGCCTTGCAGGATGACCTGGAGGAGCAGATGGCTGGGAGTGTGAAATCGAGTGATGGTGTTTCGTCGTTGTTTCTTCGTTTTCACCCTCTCCCTCTTCTTGGTCACCCACTGGCTGGGCAGGCTGCATTTCTTGGGTGTGTGAAATGAGGAAGACACAAGGGTGGAGTTGTGTTGACAGGAGGGCGGGAAAGCAAGATGAGCATGCGAGAAGGAGCATACCAGCATTTTATATCCTTTTAGCCCCGCCGCTAGCCAGATTGTTGGTAGGTGAGTGATCAGGGGGAGGGGGGTCATGCAGTGTGTGAGGCTAGTGGTGCAGTTGGTAGGAGACAGATTTTGAAGATGCATTCACTGACCTTGACCAGTGGTCTGAGCCCATGAAGCTTCTTTGGGGACTGGAGCCAGGTCATGAGGGCAACACTGCTGGCAGTGATGCCCTCGGTGAGCTGGTCCCACATCCTTCTTTCTGGAGGGCCTCCTGGCCTCCTGTGGGTAGAGGACCTCTCTTGCAATGTTGACCCCCTGCACAAAGTTGGAGTGCTGCGTGTGAGACCTTGGGTGCTGCTTCCCTGGCTTGTTGAGCCATTTGTGTTAGTGCTGAGGCAGTTTTTCCATTTATTTTAGCTGTGGAAGGGAATTCAGCTTTAAGAGCTGAAGACTCCCATTTGGGAATTCTTTTTAATGTAATTTTTTTTCAGAAGGCAGTTGAGCTGTAAGGGCTAAAAACTGCCTTTTTTTTATCATTTTCATTTCAGAAGGCAGTTCCCCTTTAATGGACTGGACTGCTTTCTGAAATGACAGCCTTGCTTTAAGAGCAGGCTGTTTTTGCTGCAATGATGCTATGGCCATGCTCCATTGGGCCTCCTGCCGGGACTAAAGGCATGAAAACGCTGTTGCACAGTGAGTTTAGCGCTGGGTTAATGTTAATTAGCCCCCAGCGCCAATTTACCAGTTCTGCCAGCGCCACCATTTTCGGCGGCTGTTAACACCGGCCCGCGGTGGCACCGAAAGGTTTTTACTGATATCTAATTCCTAGGCCAATATGTTTATAAAATATATTTGGGTTCCCTTTTATATTAGCCGTTAATCTATTTTCATACTCTTTCTTTGTCCCTCCCATTCCCTTTTTTTAGATCTCCTCTGTACTTTCTATATGTAGCTTGATTCTCTATTTTATTGTGTACCTCTGGAACATCTCTCCCCAAAAAGCAGTAGAGGGTGAGATGGCTAGATTTTTGTTAGGCAAGGGTATTAAGGGTTACGGAACCAAGGCGGGTAGATGGAGTTAAGATACAGATCAGCCAGGATCTAATTGAATGGTGGAACAGGCTCAAGGGGCTGAATGGCCTCCTTGTGTTCCTATATTCAGTACATAAAATGAACTATTCACTGGAGCATAAATTAAACCCAGAGTGCACAATTAGACCAAACCTCTCTAGCAACCAAAGAAAACTGCAGAATCTTCATAAAAAATAAACAGAACGTCATTAATAATCAGCATGCTGATAGGCTGCATAGTTCATCATGGTAATATTAATATTAGTCAGCTAATAAAAAATCACTGAGATAAACATATTACTTTAATCAATATAATTCACATTAATAGTTTCCAATCAGGCATTTCATTCAGTTTTGCAACATGAATTATTAATTTGCTACATTGAATAAATAAGTTAGGAATTATAAAGTTTTTTATGGAAATTTCAGATTTATTCTTTACAATGCACAAACAGCATTATTTGAAGTTATATTTTGTGTGCTGGTTCTGAAGAGAAACCAGTAAGATAGTCTAGATAATGGCCCAGAAATTCGGGTCTCCACGGGTGAGTACACATGGGGTACTCACCCGTAAGCCCAATGGAGGTGCCGGTTTCGTGCATGCACTGCGCACGCGCGGGAAACCATAACTTCCGTTCCCTTAAAGGAAAGGGTTCAGAGGTCGAACGCGTACGCCAGAGAGGCAGCGCATGGAACTTACATTTTTTTTGCCGGTTTCTCTGGGAGGGTAAATCTCTAAAAAGCAGGCGCAAGGCCTGCTTTTAACAAGGTAAGTGGTGAATTAATTAAAATTAAAACATTTTTTTCCACAGGTTTATTATTTTTAAATACTTTAAAGAAAGCTAAGTTTATTTTTGGCCCTGTTAGAAAATGTAACTAATTTTTTCAAAAATTTTAATTATTGTTTAAAATAGTTATTTTATGTAATTTAATAGTTATTTTAAAAATGTGATTATTTGAAGTTTTAGTGATGTTTTTGGGCTTATAGTATTTATAGTTTGACAGCTCTTCCTGTCAATTTTATGAATGGGCATTTCCCTGCTACCATTGGCTCTCCATGGCCCACGTGATCCCAGGGGACGCATCAAACTAACTGCGCCTCTGGGATACGCAAGCACTGTGCGCCGGCAGTTGGAGGAGGCCCAGGATCAGAATCCCATGCAGGCCCACAGCACAATGGCCGGCGCGCTAGGTAAGTGCAGGTCGAAGCCTCTGACCCGAATTTCTGGGCCATTAGTTGTGGTTTAATACCAAGCTAAACTTCAGTCACTGAGATCGGGGTTTGAACGCAGTATCCAGTTCTACTTATATAATAAATAAAAACAGAAAATGCTGGAGAAACTCAGCAGGTCAGGCAGCATCTGTGAAGAGAAACAGAGTTAACGTTTCAGGTCGATGACCTTTTGCCAGTTCTACTTGTTACTTTGAGTTTCACTTGAGGATGTACTAGAATCATCCATTTGTTGTCTGATAAAATTTACATTCCTATAGATATGTGTAATGATACAAATATTTGCCAAGGAACCAGACAAATTCTTAACACCTTTGCTTAACTTCTCACTGGGAACCGCCAGGGGTAAATGATGCCTGAGTCGGCATGCCTAAACTGCCTTACATTTAATCAGTTCGCATCAAATTTGAGGTTATCATCCCAACCTTTGAATCATAAAGAAAGAAGTCAAACAACAAGGCATGCAATAACAACTATTTATTGACTACAAAATCACAACTTAAAGTTAAGTGTTGAGTATTCAAGCAATTAATTAATGCATATAAATAGATGTGGTCAAGGTCATCTTGACGCTTGAATAGTGAATCATTAATCAACAGAGTTACTTAACAAATGAGTAACAGAGGTAACACAGGAAATTCGCTGTAAATCAGCATTAACTAAAGCTGAATATTAATTCTAGCAGTGATTAGAGTCTGAGATTATTAAAATTGGTAAAGTTATTTTGGGTAAAATCCCTAGATATCTGCCAAGTTAACAGCATTAGTGTCTATGTGTGTGATTAGCAAGGTTCCAGAGCTTATATCACTTTATCCTTCTGAGTGGGATGGCTGAGTCAATCTCATTTCATCCCTGGGACACCTATATTAGCTTCTGGCGCGTCGAGTCAATGAACCGCCTTAGGTGGTGGGGTTATCTGTTTCACTTGGATTTTTGGTTTCGGCTGAACACAACTTACGCACCAGCGACGATATTTGCGCTTACTGACTTGCCTCTCACCTTTCTTGATACTTGTACAGATAATTGACAGACTTATCGTTGTAGGTAAATTTCTGTGCAGCCACAATTTAACTTCTGATGTTGGACTCTCTGTACTTAAAGATACCTTGCACTGGTGCAGTTACCTTTTATATCTGCTAGGTAAAGATTCTTACAGAAGAAGACAAAGAAATCTTCTAACTATCAAGAGAAGTTAAGAGAGTCTAAGAAAGACAAAATACGACTCTGCTTCTATTACTGCTGACTAGCGACTACTACTTTACAAAAACAAAGAGCATCTGCTGGAAATGTGTTAAACCCTCCTTTATATCTAATTTCAAAAAGAAACCCCCTCCATACAATTAACCAGTCTGAGTGGCACATGTATCAGAAGAGTTTGTCCCTTTTCTGCAAATCCTTTCTGATAAATATAGAGTTCCTGTGAATGTCATTGAGCCGTTGAAGCATGACCTTCCCCCGAGCATGACAGACTTTATGTCTGTAGTTTATGATGTATCTACCTATCTGTCTTGCATTTCTCAAGGGTTTTGAGACCATATCTCATTCCCAGTTTATCAACAAGATTTTGAGAACATCTGACATGTTTATGTCTCACTAAGAGCCTTTATCAATGCCTAAGCCCAGGGGTAAAAGCTTATAACAATGTCTGTGTGTATAAACAAGCCTTCATGGTGTAATTAACTTAGATTAACATTATGACCTGATTAGCTGAGAAAACTTGTGTAAGCTAAAAGCCTTTATGGTTTGAATTAGCCTGTTTCAGACATTGCCCAGAATTCACGTCAATAGCTATACTCCATATCAGTTTGAGCACATTTGAGGCAGGATGTGGGGCATTTTCATTGCAGCAGAAATATGTCATTGCTAATGAAGGACTTGGGTTCAGAAGCTCAATGGTAAAATTTGGAGATGAGATCAAATTTGGAAGGGCAATTGATATTGAAGAAGCAGCTCAGGAAATTCAAAATGAGTTGGACAGTATAGATAAGTGGGCAGAACAATGGCAGATTAAATTTAATGCAGATAAGTAGAAAGTATTGCATAAAGGAAGAAAAGGAGGGTGATATATGGGCCTAGAAATTCGGCCACACGGTGTCCATTTTTCAGGTGCTAAACTGCCTTCTAACCTTCCAATATGGTGGGCGGGAAGCACACGGTCATGTCTGTCATGGGCTCATTTTAATTCCAATTTTTGGTATGTATTTACACAGGATGTGTTTATTAAAAATTAGATTCAGGCTTTAGGGCCTAGAAATTCAGTCGCGTTTGCGCCCACTTATTGGCTAAAGAGTGGTTTGCGCCGGAAGTTTTTTAGCGCCCGAAATTCAGTTGGTCCCTAACATCGGCGTTAGCCGGTAGCGCTGCGCCGGCACCGATGACGTCATCGGTGTGCGCAGCACCCCGGCTCCAATGCGATTCCGTGCCGACCGCCAAATTCAGTTGCGGCCGCCTCGCCCGTGGCGGCCGCAAACAGTGTTTGAAAAACGGTGCCTTGCAGCTCCGAGAGGCCGGCGCATAAAGGTGGACGGGCGGTCGGCCGCTTTCCCGGCGGCTGCCTGGCCGCACCTCCCTCCCCGGACTCCTGCACCACCCCCCCGCGGCATTGGTGTCTGACTCCCGTGAGCCCGGCACTTCTCCGTGGTGCCGGGCTCATTTGCCGGGGGAATCCAGCGGCGATCTCACGGCTGCAGGCAGCTCCTCCTTAAGAGAAGGAGGAGGCCTGCAGTACCCCAGCCTGCCGCACCGCATCGGGTGCCGCAGCGGCAGCTGGATGCCTGCAATTGACTTTCATCGCCCCAAGCGAGGCGGCCAAACCCTGCAATAGCGCCCGCCTCCGTCTTGGGGCGCCGCAACTGAATTTCAGGCGGGCGCTACGGGAATCCGGGCGAGCGCTAAATTTCGGGCGCTAAAGACCTGGCGGGGCCTTACTGAATTTCTAGGCCTAGAAGTGCAAGAAAAGCCCAATTCTATCAAGGCAGGCCCAGGTGGGAGCATTTGCAACTTGTTAGGGAACACAGATGCAGTCCCCCAATACAGCGCCAGGGGGTATGGTCACATACCAACCACTCGACTACCAAGGAATGTATATACAGGTATGATATAGAGGCTTGTGCGGAGCATAAACACCAGCATAAACCAGCTGGGCTGAATGGCCTGTTTCTGTGCTGTAATTCTAAATCTGTCCTTCCCTACATGAGTGCTGGAGATTGAACAATAATCCCCATCCATGACCATGTACCTAACGGGGAACACAAAGACATACCCATTTGTGCTTATGTTTTTAACTGTTTTAACTGCTAGGAATTAGTCAGGTAAGTTTTTATTTAACAATTATATTTAAAATATACCAATTGATCTCCTACATATCAAGGGAAGGATGTAGTAGTAAAGAGTAAATAAACCTTATAGAACGCCCTCTTTAATGGAAATTAGTTTTGTAGAACTATTAATTTACTACGTGTGTTGCACCATGGAGTGGTGAAACTGATATTCAATCATCCACTGCATTGAGCTCTTGTTCTTTATCCTGTAGCTGTGGCAGCCAGTGTTTCCAATCGATATAGAATGGCATAAAATAAGATTTAAAGGTAACCCTGGGGCAGTCGTCAACTGAATTGGATTGTTTTAAAAATTGAGACATAGAGCAACACACTGGACAAAAAGAAAGACTTGCATTTATATGGCGCCTTTCACGACCTCAGGATGTCTCAAAGTGCTTTACAGCCAATGAAATACTTTTGAAGTGTAGTCCCATGACAGCAGCCAATTTGCACAGAGGAAGTTCCCACAAAGAGCAGTGTGATAATGACCAGATAATTTTTTACATTTTTAAGTGATGTTGATTGAGGGATAAATATTGAGCAGGACATCGGGGAGAACTCCCCTGCACATACCTGTTTGTGATGGTATTTACAGAAGAGTTGTTCCAGCATTATCTTTGATGCCACGGCTTCAACTGCAAACAGCAGGTGTAGTGGGATGGCAATGTTTGACAGGGCAGTAACTGTGAACACTCTGATAGAGATAAAGGGACAAAACACCTGAAAAATAAATGCATGTTTCCTGGCCAGTTTTTCCTCACTACACCAGAGTCAATTAGGCAAGTAGCTGTGGGTAATTCATCCAGAAATTCAGCTCCTGATCCAGGGGTGCTGTGACCATTGCTAGAAAGGTTTTGAGTGTGATACTGGGTTTTTTGTCTCTTTGCATTTGCCACAGCATACCAGCAGCACCACTAATTTATATCGACTGAATAAGTCAAGTCCTGTTTTTATTTCATGGAATGCCAGGATTTTTGCCAAGACCTTGGGGTTCCTATTCATTCATTTGCAATTAGGCTATCAATTTTGATCAGGGAAGCCGCAAAGTTTGGCCGTGAGCCATTTCCTACCTTGGCAGTCTGGCCCATGAAGCCAAGGCAACCCATTCCTCACAATAAAGGATGACATAAGGACAGTAGTGAGAAAGGATCTTGGCTCAGAAGATCAGGAAGTAGAATCAGTATGGGTGGAGATAAGAAACAACAAGGGGCAGAAAACACTGGTGGGAGTAGTTTATAGGCCCCCTAATAGTAGCTATACCTTTGGACAGAGTATTAATCAACAAATAATAGGAGCTTGTAACAAAGGTAATGCAATAATCGTGGGGGACTTTAATCTGCACATAGACTGGGCAAATCAAATTGGCAAAGGTAGTCTGGAGGACAAGTTCATAGAATGCATTCAAGACCGTTTTCTAGAACAACACATCATGAAACCAACCAGGGAACAGGCTATTTTAGATCTTGTATTGTGTAATGAGACAGAGTTAATGAGTAATCTCATAGAAAAGGTGATTAGAATATGCTCAAATTTCACATAGGGCTTGAGAGTGAAATATTTAAGTCCAAAACTGGAGACTTAAACTTAAATAAAGCCAATTACACAGGTATGAGTGGCTAAGGGAGATTGGGAAATTAGATTAAAAGGCATGATGGTAGGTAAGCAGTGGCAAACATTTAAAGAAATATTCCAAAATTCTCAATGAATATAGATTCCATTGAGAAATAAAAACTCCAGGGAAAAGTGATCCATCCGTGGCTAACTAAAGAACTTAAGCATAGTATTAGATTAAAAGAGGGTTATAATGTGACAAATAATAGTAGTAAGCATGAGGATTGGGAGAGCTTTAGAAACCAGCAAAGGATGATCAAATAATTGATAAAAAGAGAGAAAATAGAATATGAGAGTAAACTAGCAAGAAATATAAAAACAGATTGTAAGAGCTTCTACAAATATGTAAAAAGGAAGAGAGTAGCAAAAGTAAGCATTGGTCCCTTAGAGGCTGAGACAGGAGAAATTATTAATGGAGAATAAGGAACTGGCAGAGACGTTAAACAAATGTTGTGTATCTGTCTTCACAGCAGAAGACACACAAAGTATACCAAAAATAGTGTAGAACCAAGGGGCTAATCAGGGTGAGGGACGTAAAGTAATTAAGATCAGTAGAGAAAAAAGTACTTGAGAAACTCATGGGACTAAAAGCCGACAAATCCCCTGGACCTGACGGCCTACATCCTCGGGTTCTAAAAGAGGTGGCTGAAGAGATAGTGGATGCATTGGTTTTGATCTTCCAGAATTCCCAAGATTCTAGAATGGTCCCAGCGGATTAGAAGGTAGCAAATGTAACCCTGCTATTCAAGAAAGGAGGGAGAGAAAAAACAGGGGACTACAGGCCAGTTAGCCTGACATCAGTCGTTGGGAAAATGCTGGAATCCATTGTTAAGAAAGTGGTAACGGGGCACTTAGAAAATCATAATCTGATTAGGCAGAGTCAACATGGTTTTATGAAAGGGAAATCATGTTTGACAAATTTATTAGAGTTTTCTGAGGATGTAACTAGCAGGGTAGATAAAGGGGAACCAGTGGATGTAGTATATTTGAATTTCCAAAAGGCATTCGATAAGGTACCACATAAAAATTTGTTACACAAGATAAGGGCACATGGGGTTGGGGGTAATATATTAGCATGGATAGAGGATT
Source organism: Somniosus microcephalus (assembly GCF_052327205.1). Classification (NCBI taxonomy): domain Eukaryota; kingdom Metazoa; phylum Chordata; class Chondrichthyes; order Squaliformes; family Somniosidae; genus Somniosus; species Somniosus microcephalus. Next base: position 208,511,374 of record NC_140993.1, on the reverse strand, counting down.
GGTTAATGGACAGAAAATGGAGAGTAGGGATAAACGCGCCATTTCCAGGTTGGCAGGTTGTAACCAGTGGGGTGCCGCAAGGATCAGTGCTTGGGCCTCAGCTATTAACAATCTGTATTAATGACTTAGATGAAAGGACCGAGTGTAATGTATACAAGTTTGCTGTTGATACAAAGCTAGGTGGGACAGTAAGCTGTGAGGAGAACACAAAGAGTCTGCAAAGGAATATAGACAGGTTAAGTGAGTGGACAATAAGGTGGCAGATGGAGTATAATGTGGGGAAATGTGAGGTTATTCACTTTGGTAGGAAGAATAGAAAAACAGAATATTTTTATATGGTGAGAAACTATTAAATGTTGGTTGTGATAAAAATAATAACTTCCGGGAAGATATGTCATCACTTCCTGTGAACTATGAACTATGAACTATGAACTGTGTACATACCTCACTTCCTGTCATGTGTCACTTCCTGTTGGACTGGTATAAATACTGGTCTGTTCAGTATTGTAAGAGGCTTCTACCAGAGGCATGGTAAAGACCTCTCTTGTATATAGTGTGTTTATAAGTTACTTAAAGCTTACTTTAAAGTTACTTGATGGTAAGCCTCCTTTTTCTTACATCAATTTAAGTAACTTAGTATTTACACTCACGAATACTAGACCTTCGGACAAACTCGGAATTAAGGATCCAGGGAACCACCCATCATGGAGAAAATCCTTAGACCTATTCGTCTGGACTTGGACCCGAATGCACCAGCAGCTGGCAGGGTATGGAAGCATTGGTACCGTACTTTTGAGAATTTTCTGGATGAATGTGAAGCGGATGCTCCTGCTAGATTGAAGATACTTATCAATTATGTGACCCCAAAAGTGTTCGAATATGTTGATGAATGGGATAATTACGATGAGGTGATTCGGGCACTTAAGAAACTGTATGCCAAGACCCCAAATGAGGTCTATGCTAGACATCTACTGGCCACAGCCCGACAAGGGCCAGGGGAATCAATTGACGAATTCCTGCAAGAACTTCGCAGGCTCAGCGTAGATTGTAACTTTCAGGCAGCCTCAGCTGAGCTGTACCGCCAAGAAATGATTCGTGATGCTTTCATCTGCGGGATTGCCTCTCCATTTATACGCCAGCGTCTACTAGAAAGTAAAACACTTGAGCTACAAAAAGCTTTTGACCTAGCTTGTTCACTGGATTTGGCAAAGAGAAATGCAGACCTCTATCAGCTGCCCAGATCTCGATCTGCTGCTGTAGCTGCAACCAGACAATTCAAGCGGTCTCAGGTGAACCCTATCATGGGGGAATCTAATTCTGATGAAGAAGAGGAGGACGACCCCACTTTAGCAGCCTCTTGGCAATCTAGGAAGGAATGCTTCTTTTGTGGAGATGCTTTTCACCCTAGGAAAACCTGCCCTGCTCGCAATGCAATCTGCAGTTATTGCGGGAAAAAAGGACACTTTGCTAAAGTTTGCCTATCAAGGGCCTCTACGAGGGCCAATCCAGCTAAGGCCTACCGAACTGCCCCAATTAGGGCCTATCAAGATGCTCCAGCTAGGACCTATCAAGCTTCCTCTCGAGCTCTCTCCCGAAGAAGCACACCAAGAGTTTTAGCCACTCTCTGTGCAACGACACCAATTACAGCTGCTTGCCCACAGAACCTGTCTCATGCTGCCACAAAAATTTCAATTAAAGGGCATACCTTAGATGCCTTAATTGACTCAGGAAGTACTGATAGTTTCATTAAAGAACAGATTGTTGCGAAATTGAAACTACATGTCTTCCCATCGGACCAGGCAATTGCGATGGCCCAGTCATCACTTAATACCAGAATCTCCGGCTTTTGTGTTGTTGATATGACACTTCATGGTCGTATGTATCCCTCCACCCGACTTTCGATGCTCAAGGACTTATGTAGTGATCTCCTCTTAGGACTGGACTTCCAAAAACAGCATAAGAAACTCACCATTGAGTTTGGTGGATCCAAACCCGGACTTACTATTTCTAATATACCGTCTAAATTACCATTTTGTGCATTATCAGCAGCTTCACTTGATGAACCCTCATTATTTGCCAGTATTCCGCCTCAATGCCAACCGATAATAACGAAATCGCGGCGCTTTAATCAGGAAGACCAATCTTTTATTGCGGCTGAAATCTCTCGACTTCTAGCAGAGGATATCATTGAACCATGTTCGTCGCCCTGGCGGGCTCAAGTCGTCATTGTCAAGAACCCTCTAAAACCTCACAAACAGCGACTATGCATCGATTATTCGCAAACCATCAATCAATATACCGACTTGGACGCCTACCCATTGCCACGCATTGATGATATGGTTAATAAACTGGCCGAATACAAAGCGTTCTCAACTTACGATTTAAAAAGTGCCTATCATCAGTTACCCTTGAAGGTCTCAGATAAGCAGTACACAGCCTTTGAGGCTAATGGACGGCTGTACCAATTTCGTCGCCTCCCATTCGGGGTTACTAATGGAGTGGCTGTCTTTCAACGGGCAATGGATGGCCTGGTTAAGCAGGAAAACCTAAGGGACACTTTTCCCTATCTTGATAACATTACCATTGCAGGTCACGATCAACAGGAACACGACTCCAACCTCCAAAAATTTCGGGATGCCCTCCATCGCCGTAATTTGACCCTGAATGAATCCAAATCTGTTGAGTCGCAACCGACCATCAACATCCTTGGCTACTGCGTAGGCAATGGTATCATTAAGCCAGACCCAGAAAGACTTCGCCCGCTCCAAGAGCTCCCGTCACCTAAGAATCCGGCTTCTTTACGTCGGGCTCTCGGTCTGTTTGCATACTACGCTAAATGGATTCCTCATTTTTCGGACAAAATCCAACCCTTGCTGCATGCTAGATCATTTCCACTGGGAACAGCGGCTGTTGCAGCCTTTAACCTTCTCAAAAAACAGTTGGAGAAAGCGGCTCTTCACTCCATTGATGAGAATCTCCCTTTCGTGGTTGAATGTGATGCCTCGGAGTTGGCGATCTCGGCTACTCTGAATCAGGAAGGTCGTCCTGTAGCATTTATGTCCAGGACCTTACAAGGTGCCGAGCTACATTATCCTCCGGTTGAGAAAGAAGCCACAGCCATCATAGAGGCAGTATGGAAGTGGAACCATTTTCTAGCTCGCCAGCACTTTACATTGATCACGGACCAACGATCAGTCGCCTTCATGCTCGATAATCGAAAACGAACCAAAATTAAGAATAATAAAATACAACTTTGGAGGATGGAACTGGCCTCTTTTGGTTATACCATTTTCTATCGGCCTGGCAAGGAGAATGTGGCCCCGGACACCCTCACACGGGCATTCTGCTCCACTATGTCATCCTCCACCCTCATGGATGTCCACAATAGTTTGTGCCATCCTGGCGTTACGCGCATGCTACATTTCGTACGATCACGGAATCTCCCTTTTTCCACTGGAGATGTAAAGAAAATATGCTCAGAATGCCGGCTTTGTGCGGAATTAAAACCTCAGTTCTTCCGCCCCTCAGATGGTATACTCATACATGCAACCCAACCGATGCAACGACTTAGCATCGATTTTAAGGGCCCAGTGCCCTCTTCAACTCGGAACACATATTTGCTCGCCATGATCGACGAATATTCACGTTTTCCATTTGCCTTCCCCTGCTCCAATATGCTGGCGTCCACAGTAATCTGCTGCCTTGAGCAGGTATTTTCTCTCTGTGGCATGCCGGCTTATATTCACTCAGATCGGGGTCCATCCTTTATGTCGAGGGAACTCAAGGACTACCTCTCAGAACGGGGAATTGCTACAAGCAAAACAACACCATACCATCCCATCGGAAATGGGCAGGTAGAGAGGTATAACGGTATCATCTGGAATTCCGTACGTCTCGCTTTAAGATCTCGGGGCCTACCAGACCAGCAATGGGAAACAATGCTTCCGGATGCATTGCACTCTATACGGTCCCTGCTTTCTACAGCCACAAATACTACACCTCATGAGCGGTTCTTTGGATTCCAGCGTCGCTCATCTCATGGGACATCACTCCCGTCATGGCTAACTACTCCTGGACCTGTATTACTCCGAAGATACGTTCGGACGTCTAAAAATGACCCTCTTGTAGACGAGGTCGAACTAACCGATGCCAACCCCACCTATGCAAACATACGATATTCCGACGGCCGAGAATCTACCGTATCATTACGGGATCTGGCTCCCTGCCCACCAGGACCTAGTGGGACATCGGGTGATGGCATTTCACCAGGAAACTCTTGGGACCTATCGGGTACCCCTCTCCAGGATCCTGATCGGACACCAACTAGCTTGGTGCCGGTAGAACCCCGTGCTCAAGGTTGCGACCCTCCCAGTACCACGCATGGAAGTACTGGTCTGCCACAGACCAGCTCTGCACCTCCCTCTGAACAGAGGCAGTCTGACTTTGAACCTATTGGGGCTCGTACTCGAAGCCATGATCTCCCCGACCCTTCACAGGGCAATCCAGGCCACACGGACTCTGGCCAATGGCCAACCGCATGTAAGCGGACCAGCGACCCTCTACGACGGGAATCCAAACGGGTGCGACTCTTCCTTGTTCGGCGGCTGCGGACCAAAAGGTAGACCACAGCCTCCTAAACCTGCAGGAGGGAAGAATGTGATAAAAATAATAACTTCCGGGAAGATATGTCATCACTTCCTGTGAACTGTGAACTATGAACTATGAACTGTGTACATACCTCACTTCCTGTCATGTGTCACTTCCTGTTGGACTGGTATAAATACTGGTCTGTTCAGTATTGTAAGAGGCTTCTACCAGAGGCATGGTAAAGACCTCTCTTGTATATAGTGTGTTTATAAGTTACTTAAAGCTTACTTTAAAGTTACTTGATGGTAAGCCTCCTTTTTCTTACATCATTGGTGCTCAGAGAAATGTAGGTGTCCTCATATAAGAAACACAGAGAGTTAGCATGCACGTACAGCAAGCAATTAGGAAGGCAAATGGTATGTTGGCTTTTATTAAAAGGGAATTGAAGTACAAGAGAAAAGAAGTCTTGTTACAATTGTACAGGACCTTGGTGAGACCACACCTTGAGTACTGTGCACAGTTTTGGTCTCCTTATCTAAGAGGCGGTGCAATGAAGGTTCACTAGATTGATTCCTGGGATGAGAGGGCTGTCCTATGATGAGGGATTGTGTAGAATGGGCCGATACTCTCTGGAGTTTAGAAGAATGAGAGGTGATCTCATTGAAACATATAAGATTCTGAGGGAGATTGACAGGGTAGATGCTGAGAGGTTGTTTCCCCTGGCGGGAGAGTCTAGAACCAGGGGGCATAGTCTCAGGATAAGGGGTCGGCCAATTAAGACAGAGGGTTGTAAATCTTTGGAATTCTCTACCCCAAATGGCTGTGGATGCTGAATCACTGAGTATATTCAAGGCTGAGATAGATAGATTTTTGGACTCGTGGGGAATCGAGGAATATGGGGATCGGGCAGGAAAGTGGAGTTGAGGTCGAAGATCAACCATGATCTTTTTGAATGGCAGAGCAGGCCGTGTGGCCTACTCCTGCTCCTAATTCTTATGCTCTTGTGAGATGAGGGTTATGTTTACTGGCAGTGGTAGAGGGAGGAAATGGGAAGTGAGCATGTGAAGGAATTGAGAGTGAGAGGAGGTGGAGTGAGGGTGATAGCAGGTGCATTAAGCCAGTCAGATTGTTGCTGATGAGATTGATGTGGGGGTGTGGAGTGGAGTAGGATTGAAAAAAAACAAAGTGAGAGTGGGTGCATTGTAGGATTTGGGTGAATGTTGACCTTTCCTGAGCTGGTCAGGTTTTTGAAGTGTTTGTGGCACTGAATCCAGGATCTCAGGGTCACACTCCTGCTGCCCACTTCTCCTGTCAGCTCCACCCAGGCCCTCTTGGTGGTGGCAGCAGGTTTCTTATCTCCGCTAGCAGGAAAACACCTCCTTCCAGGTTCTTAAAGCACACAGTAGAACATGAAGGGAAGAATCTGTGAAACTGGGGTCAATCTTCCCTCCTGACAGCCATCTCGCAGTTCCTCCAGTTGAAACGTCCTAACCTCATCCTCTGTTCCAGTGTTGCACTGGGCCTTGAAATAGGCGATGGGAAATTGCGTCGTGTGGATCGACATTACACCCACTGAAGCGGAGTGGAGACACCGAACCCGGAAGCAAAATTCCAATAAGGCATGACCGTTATAATCAGCCAGACTTCCTCATCTCCCTCCAGACACAACTATTCCAATGCTGTTCTGACCGGTCTCCCACCTACCATCCTCCATAAACTAGAGCTCATCTAAAACTGTCACCCATCGCCCCTGTGCTCGCTGACCTACACTGGCTCCCAGACCAGCAACCTAAAATTCTCATCCTTGTGTTCAAATCCCTACATGGCCTCGCCCCTCTCTATCTCTGTAACCTCTTCTAGCTCTGCAATCCCCCGAGATTTCTACACTCCTCCAATTCTGGCCTCTTGCGCATCCCCAATTTTTTTCGCTCCACTATTGGCAGCCATGACTTAAGCTACCTGGGCCTTAAGCTGTGGAATTCCCTCCCTAAACCTCTCTGCTATTCTCCTCCTTTAAGACACTCCTTGAAACCTATCGCTTTGACCAAGTTTCTGGCCATCTGTCCTAATGTTGCTCGGTGTCACATTTTGTCCGATAACATTTCCATGAAGTGCGTTGGGACGTTTTACTATTTTACATCTATCTATATCTATCTATCTATCTATCTATCTATATATATAAACGGATACTTCTTTCTGTCTGTCTATCTGTCTGGCCTTCTGTCTGTCTGTCCTTCTGTCTGTCCTCACGTGTGCGTCTGTCCGGCTATGCGCTCGAAAGTTATAGAGCGTACCTACGCGTGCGTTACGTCGAAAGAAAGCTTACCTTTCCGAAACGGTGGTAAGCGTATTTACGTTTCGGCCGGACAAAAATCGCGCCCGCGGTATCCGAAAAACGTTCAAAATTCCGCTCATTAGCATCTCATTATCCGCTCATTAGCGACAGAGTGACCTCGAGGTCGACCAATCGTACACCGGGTTCCTCGTGCGTGCGGCCGGGCCCTCCTACGGTCGAGTGACGGGACGATTGACCAATCCTACGCTTTGGTGACCTGACGGTCGACCAATCGTGTGTGTGGGCGGGCCTTATCGTTCTGAACCGAGGTGAGTCGCCGCCATCTTGATTCCAAACTTTTCCTTTCTTTTTCCCGCTTTCTGCGTGTTTCTTTTCAAATCTACATTTCCAGCAAAAAAAAAGTTGCTTTTAAAACACACATTGTTTTTTAAAAAAGTTAATTAATTTGTAAATCTTTTCTCTAACCTCTATAATTCTCCTACCTTTCACCGTTTTTCCAGGCCCGGGGCCTAGGCTTCTCCAACTGCCAGCAGTGCAACTCTAGACCCAGGCTCCCGGCCTAGACAGAGACAAACACTGGCAGAGGGCAGAGGGTGTGCTGCATTAGCTCCATTCCCGGGGTCAGTAGGTGGGGAGGCTTCATAAGCAACTGGGGTAGGTCGCAAGCCCCGAATAATAATCTGAAGATCCTGTGTTTGCAGCTGAGGAAATTTCTTCTGCAGACAGCCCCAGGTTAACGGCAGCCATCTTTGTCAAGGAGGGTGAAAAGTTTCAGTGCGACGCCATTTTGATTCAGTGTGTAACAGAGTGCATGCGTGGCCATCTTAGTACAGGAACATAGAGTGGGTGAGGCTTCTGTGCTCCAAATCTGTGTCTGTGACAGACAATCGACTGTGTAGCTGTGCAAGGTCTGTAGCTATAGCAACAGCTTTAGCTACAGAGCTTCAGGGCCACACCTGAGTGTTTAGAAGCTGTTGCTAAGCAACAGTGTTTGTTGTTAAATACAGAGATAAGAATCTCCGTATCTCTCAACATTAACTCTGGAGAGTACTTCAGGCAAGGCATCAGCTCGGTCCTGTGGGTGCTGGATAGCACAAAGTTTCCTGTACTTTAAGTTTATCTCCCCCCTTCCCCCCCACACCTCCCACCCCCCTCCACACCCCCACCCCCCCCACACCCCCACCCCCCTCCCCCCCCACACCCACTTCCCCCCACCCCCTTCCACCACCCCCCTCCCCACCCCGCCTTCCCCCCTCCCTCCCCACCCCGCCTTCCCCCCTCCCGTTCACCCCTTCCCCCCTCCTCCCCCTCCCTCCCCCACCCCCCTTCCCCTCCCCTTCACCCCTCCCCTCCCCACTCCCCTTCCCCCCACCCCTCCCCTCCCTCCCCACTCGCCTTCCCTCCCCCACCCCTCCCCTCCCCCCTTCCTTCCCCCCCTCTTCCCCTCCCCCCGTCCCCCCTCCCTCCCCTCCCCCTTCCCCCCCTCCCTCCCCTCCCCCTTCCCCCTCCTCTCCCTTCCCCTCCCTCCACTCCCTTCCCCCCATCCCCTCCCCCTTCCCCTTTACCCTTCCCCCCTCCCCTTCCCCGCTTCATCCCCCTCCTCCCTCCCCTCCCCCTCCTCCTTCCCCCCTGCCTCCCCTTCCCCCTCCTCCCTCCCCGTCATTGCCCCCCTTCTCCTTCCCCCACTCCCTCCTCCCCCCCCACTCCTCCCCCCTTCCCCTTCCCCCACTTCCCCTTTCCCCACTCCCCCCTTCCTCCCCCTTCCCCCACTCCCTCTCCCCCCTCCCCCTCCCCACTACACTCAACCCCCCTCCCCCCCAGTCGCGCTCTCTCTTCCCCCCAGCCGCTCTCTCTCTTCCCCCCCAGTCGCTCTCTCTCTTCCCCCCCAGTCGCTCTCTCTCTTCCCCCCCAGTCGCTCTCTCTCTCTCTTCCCCCCCAGTCGCTCTCTCTCTCTCTTCCCCCCAGTCGCTCTCTCTCTCTCTTCCCCCCCAGTCGCTCTCTCTCTCTCTTCCCCCCAGTCGCTCTCTCTCTCTCTTCCCCCCCAGTCGCTCTCTCTCTCTCTTCCCCCCCAGTCGCTCTCTCTCTCTCTTCCCCCCCAGTCGCTCGCTCTCTCTCTTCCCCCCCAGTTGTTCTCTCTCTCTCTTCCCCCCCCCAGTCGCTCTCTCTCTCTCTTCCCCCCCAGTCGCTCTCTCTCTCTCTTCCCCCCCCAGTCGTTCTCTGTCTCTCTTCCCCCTTCCCCTTCCCCCACTCCCACCTCCCCCTCCTCCCCCCCACTCCTCCCCCATTCCTCCCCCTTCCCCTTCCCCCACTCCTCCCCCTTCCCCTTCCCCCACTCCCTCTCCCCCCTCCCCCTCCCCCCTCCACTCCCACCCCTCCCCCCCAGTCGCTCTCTCTCTTCCCCCAGTCGCTCTCTCTCTCTTCCCCCATCGCTCTGTCTCTCTCTTCCCCCCAGTCGCGCTCTCTCTCTCTTCCCCCCCCAGTCGCTCTCTCTCTCTCTTCCCCCCCAGTCGCGCTCTCTCTCTCTTCCCCCCCAGTCGCTCGCTCTCTCTCTTCCCCCCCCAGTCGCTCTCTCTCTCTCTTCCCCCCCAGTCGCTCTCTCTCTCTCTTCCCCCCCAGTCGCTCTCTCTCTCTCTTCCCCCCAGTCGCGCTCTCTCTCTTCCCCCCCAGTCGCTCTCTCTCTTCCCCCCCCCGTCGCTCTCTCTCTCTCTTCCCCCCCAGTCACTCTCTCTTCCCCCCCAGTCGCTCTCTCTTCCCCCCCCAGTCGCTTTGGTGACCTGACGGTCGACCAATCGGTGCGTGTGTGGGCGGGCCTTATCGTTCTGCACCGAGGTGAGTAGCCGCCATCTTGCTTCCATTCTTTTTCCCGCTTTCTGCGTCTTTCTTTTCAAATATACATTTCCAGCAAAAAAAAATTGCTTTTATTAAATTGTTTTTAAAAAAACTTCATTCATTTGTAAATATTTTCTCTAACCTGAAGATTCTTTTTCCTACCTTTCCCCGTTTTTGTAAGGCCTCAGAACCGAGGCCTCAAAGCCTGGGCCTCTCCTGCCCAGCCACGCCCGAGCTAGGTAATTGTCCCACGGCTTATGCTAAGCTCCCCCCCCGTGTCACGTTAACCGGGGCAAAGGCGTCAGCCACGAGGGTCACGGGACATACACAAGGTGCACGCGCAGCAGGAGCAGCTGAGACGCGGCGTCTCTCTCTGTTCCCCACTTGGCTCAGGCGGGGGGGCGGGGCTCTCGGGAGTGCGGATCTTGGGCAGGGCTTGGAGAGCGGGAAGGGTTACCCCGGCAACCGGGCCCGCCGGCCGTCTCTCACAGCCGCAATCGGCGGTCTTGAAGCCAGCTCGGGAGGGCGGGGCTCCGGAGAGCGGGAGGGCGGGGCTCTGGAGAGCGGGAGGTTGGTGCTCGGGAGGGCGGGGGGCGGGGCTCGGGATATTGGGGGGCGGGCTTGGGATATTGGGGGGCGGGGCTCGGGACATTGGGGGGCGGGGCTCGGGACATTGGGGGCGGGGCTCGCGACATTGGGGGGCGGGGCTCGCGACATCGGGGACGGGAGATCGGGGGCGGGACATCGGGAGATCGGGGGCGGGACATTGGGAAATCGGGGGGGCGGGACATCGGGGGGCGGGACATCGGGGGGCGGGACATCGGGGGCGGGACATCGGGAGATCGGGGGGCGGGACATCGGGAGATCGGGGGGCGGGAGATCGGGGGCGGGGATCATCCAGCTTTGAAAAAGTTAGTATCTCTTTTAAAAATAACATAAGATTTACCAAAAACGTTTTTAAGTACTTTCACTTTCATCTTTCAAGGTATTAAAATGTAGAAACGTTGCCCGGCAGCAGATTGAGAGAGGGACACAGGCAGGGCCCAAAAGCCTGGGACTCGATTTAAAATGTTGCCCGGCAGCAGATTCACAGAGGAACACAGAGAGGCCCCAAGGCCTCGCACTCCATTTAAACCGCCCGGCCCAAAACTGCCCTGGCAAAGCCGGGCTCCCCCAGCTAGTATCCATATATATAAACGAATCGGCCTGTCTGTCTGTCTCTCTGTCTGTCTGTCCAGCTATACAATCAAACGTTATAGAGCGTACCTACACATATGTTATATCAAAAGAAAGCTTATCATTAGGGGACTCTCATAGGCATATTTACTTTTTGGTCGGACAAAAATTGTGCCGACGGTATCCAAAGAACGTTCAAAATTCCGCTCATTATCCACTCATTAGCATTGAGTGGGGGCGGGCCATCCTAGAGTTGAGTGACGTGACGATTGACCAATCCTACAGTTCAGTGACCTGACAGTTGACCAATCGGTACGTGTGTGGGCGGGCCTTATCATTCTGAACTGAGGTGAGTGTCAGCCATCTTGATTCGTAAGTTTTTTTTTCCCACTTTCTGCATGTTTCTTTTCAAATCTAGATTTCCAGCAAAAAAAAAAGTTGCTTTTAAAACACACATTGTTTTTTAAAAAAGTTAATTAATTTGTAAATCTTTTCTCTAACCTCTATAATATTCCTACCTTTCACCGTTTTTGCAGGCCTGGAAGCCTGGGCCTCTGTTGCCCAGCCACGCCCGAGCTAGGCACCGCCCCTCCCGCTGGGCCCGCCCCGCGATCGCCGCCATCTTTGTAAAGGCTGGCGGTGCGGGACTGGGCCGAGCGTAGCCATCGCCGTCATTTTGGTAAAGGCTGGCGGGGTGGGAGGGAGCCTAGCGGGAGGTGAGTTGTGGTCACCGCGGGGCTCGGGCTCAGCTGATCGGGCGCTCATCAGGGGTCAGCCCGCAACACATCGACTGGAAAGCGGCGGCTCTCTCTCTCCTTCCCCCCCGCGGCTCGGGCGGGGGGCCGGTGCTCGGGAGGTGCGTGGCTCGGGAGGGCGGGGCTCAGGAGGCCGGTGCTTGGGAGAGCGGGAAGGGGGGGGAAGAGTTACCCCAGCAACCGGGCCCGGCCCTCTCTCACAGCCTCAAGCCGGCTGACGCCCGTTCCCAGGGCTTGGCTCCAGCGCAGGCCCAGCCGCAATCGGCGGTCTTGAAGCCGGGGCTCGGGAGGGCGTGGGGCAGGGCTCGGGGGGGCAGGGCTCGGGCTGACCGGGGCGCTGCGCTTGGCTGGGCCATGTCAGTGCGTGGGGCAGCACGGAGCTCCGCGGAGCCATCGCCGGCAGAGGGGAGAGGGTCTGCTGGCTCCCCCCTCCCTTTCTCCCCCCTCCCCCCCTTCCCCCACCCTTCCCCCCCACACCCTTCCCACCCCCCCTTTCCCCCCCACACACCCCCTCCCCTCCACCCCCCATTCCCCTCCCCTCCCCCTCCCCCTCCCCCTACCCACCTTCCCCCCAGTCGCTCTCTCTCTTCCCCAGTCGCTCTCTCTCTTCCCCCAGTCGCTCTCTCTCTTCCCCCGTCACTCTCTCTCTTCCCCCAGTCGCTCTCTCTCTTCCCCCCAGTCGCTCTCTCTCTTCCCCCCAGTCGCTCTCTCTCTTCCCCCCAGTCGCTCTCTCTTCCCCCCCAGTCGCTCTCTCTCTTTCCCCCAGTCGCTCCCTCTCTTTCCCCCAGTCGCTCTCGCTCTTCCCCCCATCGCTCTCTCTCTTCCCCCAGTCGCTCTCTCTCTTCCCCCAGTCGCTCTCTCTCTTCCCCCCAGTCGCTCTCTCTCTTCCCCCCAGTCGCTCTCTCTCTTCCCCCCAGTCGCTCTCTCTCTTCCCCCCAGTCGCTCTCTCTCTTCCCCCCAGTCGCTCTCTCTCTTCCCCCCAGTCGCTCTCTCTCTTCCCCCCAGTCGCTCTCTCTCTTCCCCCCCAGTCGCTCTCTCTCTCTCTTCCAACCACATGCCCACAAAAAACCCTCGGCACCGCCGGGCACTCCACCTAGTATATAATAAGAGTTTGTCTGTTTGTCTGTCTGTCTGTCCGGCTATACAATCAAAAGTTATAGAGCGTAACTACACGCATGTTATATCAAAGAAAAGCTTATCATTGGGGGAGTCTCATAGGCGTAATTACTTTTTGGTCAGACAAAAATTGTTTGGACAGTATACAAAAAACATTAAAAAATCCTCAAAACCCCGCTCATTAGCGGTTGACCAATCCTACCTCTCATTAGCGTTGAGTGACGTGCTGGTTGACCAATCCTACAGTTCAGTGACCTGATGGTTGACCAATCGGTGCATCACGGGCGGGACCTAATCCTCCAGTCTCCCGAAACTTCGCCGCCATTTTTTTCATCCCCACAGCCACAGCACCAGTCAAACAAACCCCCACATTGCGGCAGGTGAGTTTACACACAGCGGGCGGGGGAGTGGCAGCAGCCGGCCGTCAACCGCGCCACCCACGGGGGAGCTCAGCTGGGCTCCATCTCAGCCCGAGAGCCCGGCCGGGCCTGAAGCGCTAGGCCCCACACGGCTGGTATCACAACGGCACCGGGCCTCAGGCGCTAGGCAGCGAGAGGGGAGGGAGGGACAGAGAGAGGGGGAGGGAGGGGAGGGAGGGAGAGGAGAGGGGGAGAGGGAGGGACAGAGAGAGGGGACAGACAGGGGCAGGGAGACCGCGTGGCCCAGAATTGCCCTGGCAACGCCGGGCACCCCCAGCTAGTGTGCTATATAAAGGCAGGTTGCTGGTGATGTTGCCTGCTACCACCACCATCACCACCCCACCCCACCCCCCAACCCACACTCCCTTCCCATCTCCAGGTTAATATCGGGACCATGGTGTTTGTTAATCGAAGCAGCGGTTTGAATCTGTTGCAAAACGCTATTTGCTTGTTGTATTTAATAACTGTTAATTATGTTTCATTCCATAAGTATGAAGTAAAGAAGATGAGGACATGTTATGGATAAAACTAACAAATCAGTTGCCAGTTAATTAGCATGTGAAAAAAAGGGAAAGAAAGGTAGGCCTGGGGTGGGCAGAAGTACCCAATGGCTCTGAGATGCCATGAAGTCTCCATTATTCCATGAAGTCTCCATTATTCCAGTGGAATCCACAAAGAATGGCAGGAACCAGATTACGCCAGGTTTCTGGCATTTTGGGGGATGTTGATTCTGCTGATTTCCTGCTGAAGTAATGGCAGGAAACTGGGAGAACGCCTGTGGAATTTCAGGGCCAATAAAAAAAAACGCACCATATTCTGGATATTTTTGGTTTCCATGTTACAGACTTGCCCTGAAGGTGGGTCCTATCTCCCTGCGCTTCAGAGAGTCTGAGCATGCCTGGATGATGAACATTGAACCCCATTGTAAATTATTTCAGCTACCAGTTCTATCCCTTGTCTTCAGAAGGTGGCAAAATAATGCTACCATGGACCTTGTCTTCAGTTTAAACTGCCAAACAGATACTTTTACTGCAGTTGAGCTTAGCTTATAAAAGAAAACATTCGCAGATCAGAACTGTATGCTAAACTATTCTAACATTGCTTTATATTGTGGTTCTTTTCCTTTTCTCCCCAGCCACAGAAGCTGTCTGTCTGTCTACTCTTTTTGGAAGCTTTTGACAGAATGTCTTCAAAGGTTCCAGACAGACTCAGTGATTATAAAAGGCAGGCTTGTTGAGATACCGCGGCAAACGTGGGAGTCAAGACAGAGCTATTGAAAACACAGCTTCTTTATTCTGACCACATGGCAAACAGGAACTAGAAAAGCCCGCGCATCCACTTAAATACTTCCCAGACAGGAAGTGCTCCCGGCAGCCTGTCCCTGCGGGAAACAAGTTGCTGGAGGAAAGGGCCCCCGGCTGGGGGCTTCTGCTTAGACTGTCTGTGCCGCCGTGAGCGGATTATGTCCAGTGGTGGCGTGTCGCCACAGAGCTCCCCCCAGAATCCGCTTAGGAGGAGTGGACGAGTCGTGACGGTGGTCTAATGGTTCTGCCGCAGCGGCTCTGAGTGGTCGCCGGTCTGGTTGGTTGGGTCGGGCGGTTCGCCGCCGGCTGTGCTGGCTTGCCGGGGGGACGGCCTCTGGCTGGAGGCTGGGCCACGGGGACCTGTTCCCCTGGTTCTGTGTGTGCTGGTTTGAGCCGGTCGATGGAGACTGTCTCGACCCTGTCACCGAGTCGCAGCTTGAATACCTTGTCCCCGGTTTGTAGTACCTCGTACGGACCGTCGTACGGGGGTCGCAGGGGCCCGTGGTGCGCGTCGTGTCGCACGAAGACGAAGCGCGCCTGCTGTAAATTTGGCGGGACGTGAGGTGCGAGTTCGCCGTGTCGGTTGACCGGAAGTGGGGCGAACTGCTGAGCGGAAGAGAAAGAGTCGAGCCGCTGCTGTTCGGCCGACCAAGGCTTGGTAGGCTCCGGAAGGAATTCGCCTGGGACGCGCAGCGGTTGTCTGCAGACTAACTCCGCTGCCGAGGACTGGAGGTCTTCCTTGACCGCGGTGCGTAGGCCGAGTAGCACCCACGGTAGGCGGTCAGTCCAGGTACTGTCCTGCAGGCCGGCGCGGAGTGAGGCCTTGAGTGACCTGTGGAAGCGTTCACAAAGTCCGTTGGCCTGCGGGTGGTACGCCGTGGTGCGGTGGAGCGTCACCCCGAGGTTGCGTGCTGTGGCCGTCCAGAGTTCGGAGGTGAACTGGGCGCCTCTGTCGGAGGTTATGTCGGCCGGTACGCCGAACCTCGCAACCCAGGTGTTAACGAACGCCCTGGCGATGTCGGCTGTGGTGGTGGAGGTCAGCGGCACTGCCTCAGGCCAGCGTGTGTAGCGGTCGACCATCGTGAGGAGATAAGTTTGGCCTTGCGATGGCGGCAGGGGACCGACGATGTCGACGTGTACGTGGTCGAAGCGGCGGCTGGGTACCTCGAAGTCTCCCAGGGGTGCTTTGGTGTGCAGCTGTACCTTAGCCCGTTGGCAGGCAAGGCAGGAGGTGGCCCAAGTCCGAACATCTCTGCTAAGGCCGCGCCAGACGAAGCGCTTGGAGAGGAGTTTGACGGATGCGCGGGAACCCGGGTGAGAGAGCCCGTGGAGCGCGTCGAAGACGCGGCGGCGCCAGGTCTCAGGGACGACCGGCCTGGGTTGGCCGAGTGAGACGTCGCACGTGACTGCCGTGGCTTCGGGCCCGTGCGCGACCTTGGTTAGGCGTAGCCCTGGCAGGCTGGTAGCCGCCGAGAGGAGGTCTGGGTCCGTGAGCTGGGCCGCGGCTAGTTGTGCGTAGTCGACCGCGAGGTGATTCGCACAGACGGCGGGACGGGAAAGGCAGTCGGCGACCACGTTGTCTCTACCGGAGACGTGCTGAATGTCCGTAGTAAACTCGGAGACGGCCGCGAGCTGGCGTTGCTGCCTAGCGGACCAGGGTTCGGTGTGCTTGGCCATCGCGTATGTGAGTGGCTTGTGGTCCACATACGCGGTGAAGGGGCGGCCTTCCAGGAGGAACCTGAAATGGCGGACCGACAGGTGGAGTGCGAGAAGCTCGCGGTCGAAAGTGGAGTATTTGACCTCCGGGGGGCGCAGTTGGCGGCTGTAGAAGGCAAGTGGCTGCCACGCGCCATTGACCCACTGCTCGAACACGGCCCCGACCGCGTGGTCGGAGGCGTCGGTGGTGAGCGCGACCCGGGCATCGGCCCTCGGGTGCGCGAGCAGAGTGGCGTCGGCGAGCGCGTTTTTGGTGGCGTCGAAGGCGGCTGCCGTGTCAGTGGTCCAGGCTACGTCCATCTTGCCGGATTTCCCTCGGAGGGAGTCGTATAGGGGCTTCATAAGGGCTGCGGCTCTGGGGATGAACCTGTTGTAGAAGTTCACCATCCCGAGGAACTCCTGGAGGCCCTTGATGGTTGTGGGGCGGGGGAATTGCTGGACGGCCTGCACCTTGTTGGGCAGGGGGACGGCCCCGGCAGGGGTGATGTGGTGACCGAGAAAATCGATCTCGGTTAGGCCGAATTGGCACTTCGCCGGGCTGAGGATGAGCCCGTGTTGGGCTAGGCGCCCGAACAGGATGCGAAGGTGTTCGAGGTGTTCCTGTTTGGAGGAGCTGGCCACGAGAATGTCGTCTAGATAGACGAATAGGAAGTTCAGGTCCCGGAGGACGGAGTCCATAAGGCGCTGGAAAGCCTGTGCTGCATTCTTGAGGCCGAAGGGCATCCTCAGGAACTCGAACAGGCCGAATGGGGTGATGACGGCCGTTTTGGGGATGTCCGCGGGGTGTACGGGGACTTGGTGGTAACCGCGCACCAGGTCGACTTTGGAAAAGACGGTTCGTCCGGCCAGTCGGGCCGAGAAGTCCTGGATGTGTGGCACCGGGTACCGATCGGGGGTGGTGGCGTCGTTGAGGCGGCGGTAGTCCCCGCAAGGGCGCCAGCCTCCGCCGGGCTTGGGGGCGATGTGGAGGGGCGAGGCCCAAGGGCTGCTGGAGCGGCGGATGATGCCGAGTTGTTCCATGTTGGTAAACTCAGCCCGTGCGATTTCCAGCTTGGCCGGGTTGAGTCTGCGGGCGTGGGCAGAAACTGGGGGGCCGGTGGTGGGGATATAGTGTTCCACACCGTGCTTGGCGGCTTTGGCCGAAAAGGTCAGGTTAGTGAGGGCGGGAAACTCAGCTAGGAGTGCCGAGTAGTCGTCCGTGGCTCTGGCGAGGCAGTAGGTCGTCGGGCCGGCCGAACGGGCCGGGGTAAAGGCGCCGGGGATGGGGGCCATAGCGTTGATGTCGACGAGGCGGTGCCTCGGAATGTCGACAAGGAGGCCGTGGGTGCGTAGGAAGTCGGCGCTGATGAGTGGGCAGAGGACCTTGGCTGTCAGGAACTCCCAGCGGTAGCGGCGGCCCGCGAGGTCGAGCGTGACCATGCGGGTGCCATATGTGCGGATTTCAGAGCCGTTGGCTGCAGCCAGTGTGATACCCCGTGTGCCGCGTTGGATCTCGAGGGCGGAGGTGGGGGTGATGCTGTGCTGGGCCGCTGTGTCGCACAGAAATCGGCGGTTGGTTCTGTCGTCAGTGACGTACAGTAGGGGCTCCTTCTGCCCCGCGGCCATCGCGGGGGCCGGTGCGGGGGGGGGGGGTTTGAAGGAACACGGTGGCGTGCAGCGTTGAGCCCTAGCGCCAAAACGGGTGTGGTAGTAGCAGTGACCCGGAGTGGTAGGGCGGTCGGGCCTAGCGGCCCGGGAAGACCGCGTGGTCGTTGCCGTGAGGTCGGGCGCGACGTCGCGAGCGGCCTGTGCAGAGAGCAGCCGGTCGGCCTTTTCGGCTATCTCATTCAGGTCCGTGGAGTCAGACTCCACAAGGAGCGGGCGGATGCTGGCGGGGAGCTGCCGAATGAAAAGCGTGCGAAAAAGGGCGCCGGGATTTTTGTCGTCTGAGAGGGACAGCATGTGGGAAAGCAGGTCTGATGGTGAAGCGTCACCAAGGCCGGGGAGGTCCAGGAGTTGGCAGTGGCGCTGGTAAGAGGACGTTTGAAATTTTTTAAGTAGCGCAGCCTTCAGATGCTCGTACTTGCCCTCCGTTGGTGGATTCTGCAGCGCTGCCCAAACCTTGGGGACTGTAGCGTAGGTGAGCGAGGCGACGAGGTATCACAGAATCACAGAATCACAGAAACCCCACAGTGCAGATAGAGGCCATTTCGGCCCATCGAGCCTGCACCGACACATATCCCACCCGATCCCCGTAACCCCTACACCAACACATATCCCACCCTATCCCTGTAACCCCATGTATTTAATCCCCCTAACACTAAGGGTCAATTTATCATAGCCAATCAACCTAACCCGCACATCTTTGGACTGTGGGAGGAAACCGGAGCACCCGGAGAAAAACCACGCAAACACGGGGAGAATGTGCAAACTCCACACAGACAGTCGCCCGAGGCCGGATTCGAACCCGGGTCTCTGGCGCTGTGAGGCAACAGTGCTAACCACTATGCCACCGTGCTGCCCACTATGCCATCGTACTTCGTGGCGTCGACTGTAATGCCTTTCAGCCGGAATCTGGACTCAGTTTGAACGAACCAGGCTTCGGCGAGGTTCTCCCAAAAGTCAGGTAATTTAACCGTGACTACGTTTGTATCCACCATGCTAGCTTAGGATTCGTCCTGAGCGTCGGGGTCACCAGTGTTGAGATACCGCGGCAAACGTGGGAGTCGAGACAGAGCTATTGAAAACACAGCTTCTTTATTCTGACCACATGGCAAACAGGAACTAGAAAAGCCCGCGCATCCACTTAAATACTTCCCAGACAGGAAGTGCTCCCGGCAGCCTGTCCCTGCGGGAAACAAGTTGCTGGAGGAAAGGGCCCCCGGCTGGGGGCTTCTGCTTAGACTGTCTGTGCCGCCGTGAGCGGATTATGTCCAGTGGTGGCGTGTCGCCACAGGCTGTTAAAAATCTTTAGACTAAGGCAAGGCAGAATTTAAATAACTGTCTGTTTAATTCAAGGAAGCTGCCAATCTGAAATATATTGAAACAAATCACACTATAAGTTAAATTTGGCTTGGCCTCTCCCTTCAGACAAACAACTAAATGTTGCAACAAATACAACAAAAATGAGGTGAAATGTTCTTCTGTCGGTGAAGCTGGGTTTTAACCCCTTTTGTACCAGGAAAAAAATAAAGAAGCTCATACCAAACTAAATCTTAATCTAAAATGTTTAAAGTTCATCACAGGAGCATAACTGCGTTAACAATAGAGGTGGAAATCAGTCGAAATAATCTGTTTATTGGGGGGTAGAAATTCACCTCGGGCGGTGATGCAGACGAGCGGTATTGGATCGGCGACTTGTTATACCCAGCGCCTGATGTTCAGTTGCATTGCAGACAATGGAATGAAATATCAGGTGCTGCCTATAATGGGCAGCCGATGCGATGCCGCCTGTCTGCGCCACCTCCTGAGGTGAATTTCTACCGCTTTATGTTCCAATTCTGTTTCTGATTGGCCTTGAGGTTGGCAGTGGAAGACCCCATCTGAAGCAGGAAGGAGCTTCATTTCAATATGGAAATGACATGCAATTTCCTGACATTTGTAGATATAATGGGGGATAAATTGGTGATCGACAGCAAAGCAGTCGGTGTTACCACCAACTGCCGTTAATAGCTGCAGCGCTAACCGACCTAAATTGGTGTGGAGGGCATGGTGGTAGGTGGCGCAGCGCTAACCTTAGGCGCAACACCGTCCTGGTGGCGTTGCACGAGGAATCCAGGACCAATTTGTAGTCCTGGTGCGGCATTGCTGCTACCCTGTGCGTCTGTGTGCGAGGCTGTGAAGCTCGCAATGCATTGTGGGCAGTGAGGAGCTCTGAAATTTAAAGGGCCATGCACATTGAAGCAAGACAAAATAAAATGTACTGATTCAATATATTTTTCAGCCCTTTCTGTCTTTTTACAAATATTCAATATATAAAATAAGTTCCAAATGTGATTATTCAGCTCTTAAAGCTGAATTACCTTCCTAAACTGAACAAATGGGGAAACTGCACAAATGGCTCAGCAAGCCAGGGAAGGGGCACCCAGGGTCTCGCACACAGCACTCCAACTTTGTGCAGGGGGTCAACACTGCAAGAGCGGCCTCTACCCACAGGGGCCAGGAGGCCCTCCAGAAAGTACAATGTGGGAGTACATTACTAAGGCTGTCACTGCCATCAGTGTCATCCCCACCACCTGGTTCTAGTGCCCAAATAAGCTTCAAGACCTCAGACCTGTGGTCAAGGTCAGCAAATGCATCTTCAAAATCCGTCTCCTACCAACTGCACCACTAGCCTCGCACACTGCTCAATACACGACCCCCAATCACTCACCTACCAACAATCTGTACCAAACACGAGGCACATCTACCATTCCGAGCATCACCTTACCCCCTTGGAGGAGATGGTGCAGGCCATTCTTGGCAGGGGCATGGCTGAGCCCTTGGCCAGCGGCGGTGCTTAAAGTGTATACAAGATGCAGGTATTCTTGTACATTACCCTCTCTGGCATGCACCTCTAGGTTTCCCGTCCTCCCGTCAGCACAACTCCACCCTTGTGTCTTCTCATTTCACACACTCAAGAAATGCAGTTTGCCCAACCAGTGGGTCAACAAGAAGAGGTAGCCTGCCCAACCAGTGGGTCAACAAGAAGAGGCAGCCTGCCCAACCAGTGGGTCAACAAGAAGAGGTAGCCTGCCCGGCCAGTGGGTCAACAAGAAGAGGTAGCCTACCCAACCAGTGGGTCAACAAGAAGAGGTAGCCTGCCCGGCCAGTGGGTCAACAAGAAGAGGTAGCCTGCCCGGCCAGTGGGTCAACAAGAAGAGGTAGCCTGCCCGGCCAGTGGGTCAACAAGAAGAGGTAGCCTGCCCGGCCAGTGGGGCAACAAGAAGAGGTAGCCTGCCCGGCCAGTGGGACCACAGGCGGATGATTCCAACCCGGATATCCCAGCCACAAAGGGGCTGTCTGGGATGCATCCTTCCATTTGATTCCTCCTCTTCGGCTTCCTCCTCTTTGTCTTGCTCTGCTGCGTCTTCCTCTTCCCTCTGCAAGCAGATGCTGTAAATGTGAAATGACAGCATAAGATGCTGCAAAGACTCAGCCAGGCATGTGAACTCCACGGATGTAGCGTGACCTGCTGAGTATTCTCGGCAGGTTCTGTCTTCTCAAAGGCATTCACTTATCATCTGAGCCCTTGCAAGCATCCAGGTGCACTCCCAAAACACTTAAAAACTTTTCACATATATTGCAGCAAGCCACTACTTCACTAAAATCCAAAAAACCAAGGCCAAACCCTTCCATTAAAATTTACCTGATTGATGTGTGTGTCACTTTAACAGCTGCAGATATCGCCCCTGTCAGCATCTGTCAGCCTGCTTGCACACCAGGTTAACCTGGCGTGCTTAGGACCCAGCACTGAATTGAGTGCTAGGGTCAAAGTTTGCGTAGGTGATGTTAAGTCGACGTTGTATGCCGACTGATGTCACCACGCCGCCATTTTTTTTTACAGGGCAACACCGGTTACCAGCAGCGCAAAGGTCCCACGAATTTGGCGGCCGCCATTGGGACTACCTCCAGCTGGCGCAGGAGTGGTGGCCGCCATTTTTTCAAGAATCGCTGGCGCTAACAGTTGTCGGTAAGCATATGAATTTCTCGCCAGGATCTCGAGAAAAGAGAAGACTGAGGGGTGACCTGATAGAGGTCTTCAAGACTATGAAAGGGTTTGATAGGGTAGACGTAGAGAAGATGTTTCCACTTATGGGCGAGACCAGAACTATGGGCCCTAAATATAAGATAGTCATTGATAAATCCAATAGGGAATTCAGGAGAAACTTCTTTACCCAGAGAGTGGTTAGAATGTGGAACTTGCTACCACGGGGAGTGGTTGAGATAAATATCATAGTTGCATTCAAGGGGAAGCTAGATAAGTACATGAGGGAGAAAGGAATAGAAGGATATGCTGATAGGGTGAGATGAAAAGGGGTGTATGGAGCATAAACATCGGCACGGATCAGTTGGAGCGAATGGCCTGTTTCTGTGCTGTAAATTCTTAGTAATACTTTGTAGGATGTCTAATTCAGACAGAAGTTCATTTAAAGGGCGCTGCTGTATAAAGGGAAGTCTTTAGGCCATTCCTGGACTCTTCTTGATCATTTGTTTGCTGGCTCTTAAGACACTTTGTGCCACGTGTTCTAAATTATATTTTACCTGGTCAGCATGATTACTAGCACCAATGCTTTTCCCAATAGGAATAAGAACATAAGAAATAAGAGCAGGAGTAGGCCAGGATAGCAGAAGATGATCTAGATGGATCGTAGTCTGTTTTCATTGAGCAATTCCTATATCCCTGTGTAGTACTTAACTGAGCTACAGGGAAGGCTCTGGGCTGGTTCTTAACTCCCAGAAACAAGTGGATTGGGGTCGTGTCAGAGGTTAAAATGCAAAACAGCTAAAACAGGAACCCAACCCGCCTACTTCCGATTTTAATGGAGGCAGGACGAGGGGCGGGCGACCAATCCGCTCACGGGAAGCAAGTTGGTCATTTAAATATTACAATGAGGCTGCCTGCTCATATTTTAACAGTCATTTAATCTTAACCACAAGTGGCCGTGTTTCCCAGGCCTCGGAAAGCCCGGCAGCTGAAAGGAGGCGAGAAGGGCTGAATCCAAGCGGTGAGTGCCTTTACAGCACTACCTGTGGGCCAAGAGCAGCAGGATTGCTTCCTCCCAGCCCAACAAACTAACCAGTAAACCAACCCCCTCCCCCGTGATCTGTCTGCACCCCCCACCCCCACCCCCACCCCCACCAGCATCGGACCCCCCGACCACCATCGGACCTCACGACCACCATCGGACCTCACGACCACCATCGGACCTCACGACCACCATCGGACCTCACGACCACCATCGGATCCCCCGACCACCATCAGACCCCCCGACCACCATCAGACTCCCCGACCACCATCAGACTCCCCGACCACCATCAGACCCCCCGACCACCATCAGACCCCCCGACCACCATCAGACCTCCCGACCACCATCAGACTCCCCGACCACCATCAGACCCTCCGACCACCATCAGACCCCCCGACCACCATCAGACCTCCCGACCACCATCAGACTCCCCGACCACCATCAGACCCTCCGACCACCATCAGACCTCCCGACCACCATCAGACTCCCCGACCACCATCAGACCCCCCGACCACCATCAGACCCCCCGACCACCATCAGACCTCCCGACCACCATCAGACTCCCCGACCACCATCAGACCCTCCGACCACCATCAGAACCCCCGACCACCATCGAACCCCCCAACCACCATCGAACCCCCGGCCACCATCGGACCCCCCAACCACCATCGGACCCCCCGGCCACCATCGGACCCCCCGGCCACCATCGGACCCCCCGGCCACCATCGGACCCCCCGGCCACCATCAGACCACCCCACCACCACCATCAGAACCCCCCGACCACCATCAGAACCCCCCGACCACCATGAGACCCCCGACCACCATGAGACCCCCGACCACCATGAGATCCCCGACCACCATCGGAACCCCCAACCACCATCGGACCCCACCACCATCGGACCCTCCACCTCCACCATCGGAACCCCCGACCACCATCGGAAACCCCGACCACCATCAGACCCCCCGACCACCATCGGAACCCCCGACCACCATCAGACCCCCGACCACCATCGGACCCCCCGACCACCATCGGACCCCCCGACCACCATCGGACCCCCCAACCACCATCGGACCCCCCAACCACCACTATCGGTGCCCCTGACCACCATCGGACCATTCTTCCGGGTTTCCCGGCCTCACAACAGCCACCCCCCCCACCGCACGGAACTCGCCTCCAGGCTAAAATCCAGGCCTTTGTTGCATCAAGTGATTTGTTCTGGACTGATGGACTATTTTATGTGCAGATAGCACCCTCTGGTGGTGGTTATGTGTTAGCAGTGTGTTTGTATGAAGCAGAGGTCATTTGACCTTTGTTCCTTTCTTCCTGTGAGAGGTCATTTGACCTTCGTACCTTTCTTCCTGTGAGAGGTCATTTGACCTTCGTACCTTTCTTCCTGTGTAACCCAGGAAGTAGAATCCCAGGAAGTAGAATTCCAGGAAGAACCTGGCAGTAATGGAGGATTCCATGAGGGTTTCACAATCCAATGTAATCTAATTTCATATGTTTGGCCAAGCACAATATCTGTGAGTATCTTTGTTTGTTAGCATAATAGCAATGTTGTCAGAGTAGTATTTTGACAATAATATGTTTATAAAAGGTTAATATTTGATAGTTACAGAAGTTAGTCCAAATGTTAGTTAGTTATACAATTAGTCTATTCTACTGTTGTAAATATGTTTATATCTTATGTAATATCGAATGTATAGTACTCAGTTTATGTACAAAACATACTTTATCTTTGTTTACAGTTTCACAAATTTGTTCAAGCAAAGGCTTCAAACAGCAAACGGCTTCACGAAGAATTATTTTGAATAAGTGTTTAACTTGCTGGATAACTAGATAGGAGCATCTCTAGCGCGGCCAGTACAGTGAAAAGATAAAGTGAAAAGATAGCAATACGGCTAGCTGTGAAGAGCGGAGCAGAAGGAACCCAGAGTAAGCCTTAACCTCGTAGAGCACATCTACCTCACATCAACATGTCAGAAGATAATAACGAAAGTGCTTTGCAGTGAGTAGAAGACCTTAAACGGGCAGACGAAACTGTAGAAGGTGACAATCGGTCTATAAGCTCCAGTTACTTTACATCGCAAGCTGGTTCACGGTCATCAGGTGGTTCTAGAATAAGCGTGACTATCGCCAGAGCACGGGCTAAGCTAGTGGCAGCTCAAGCCAGAGCTGCGCATGCGAACAGTGAAATAGAAATAAAAGTAAGACAGGCCCATCTCCAAGCTGAACTCCAAGCTGAACCCCAAGCTGAACAGGCCCGACACCAAGTGGAACGCCAAGCTGAACAGGCCCGTCTCCAAGCCACATTAGACGCTCTGCAGCAACAAAAAGAGATAGATGCTGCATTAGCCGAGACACAAGTATTCGAGGCAATTTTGGAGGGAGCTGATCCCGAGACAGCTTACAAACCTTTAATACCCGTTTCGTGGCAGAGTCCACGACAGCGCACCATAGATTACGTGAGCGACCATGCCGACATACAGTTTACAGGAGAAAGGGATGAAGGCCCACACATCTCTACAGACGCAAGCACTTCGTATAACATGCCACAAGTTGCCAATCAAGGTCAAAGCAGACTGCGTGCCTCAAGCCGCAGAGTCTCCCCCAGCAGAACGGAAGACACGGTGCAGAGGAATAGGACGCCGAATAGAGAAAGTCAGAGGCAAATCCCCTCTCGGTTCCTTGAGACCCCCAACAGAGCCCCTAGCCAAGGCAACCCTGGCACAGGTCCCAGCACCTACGAACTTGCCAAATACCTTGCACGCACCCAGCTGGTGACTTTGGGGTTAATCAAGTTTGATGACAGGCCGGAGAATTATCGGGCTTGGAAGTCCTGCTTCCATGATGCCATATCGGGCTTAGACCTGTCGGCAGGAGAAGAGCTCGGCCTCCTTATCAAATAGCTCGGCCCAGAGTCCGCCGGACAGGCCTGCAGGATAAAAGCAGCCAATATGGGACAGCTGCCAGAGGGGTTGAAGAAGGCTTGGGCGAGGCTGGAAGAAACCTACGGCTCGCCCGAAGCCATTGAAAGGGCTCTCTTTGACAGGTTGGAGAACTTTCCGAGGTTGACGAGTAAGGAACCCCAGAAGCTCCGTGACCTTGGAGATCTGCTGTCGGAACTCGAAGCCGCAAAGCAGGACGGCTACCTACCCGGTCTATCGTACTTAGACACTGCCAGAGGGGTAAGTCCCATCATTGAGAAGCTTCCATTTAACCTGCAGGAAAAGTGGATAACGTTTGGATCAAAGTTCAAGCTAAAGCACAACGTGGCGTTCTCACCATTCTCTGCGTTCGTTAAATTCATCCGTAAAGAAGCCAAAGCCAGGAACGACCCCAGCTTCAACAACTTCTCCGCCCACCCAGCACTTGCCAGAAGAGACAAGTTTGACAGACATGGAAAGACACAAATATCTGTCCACAAAATGCAAGTGTCCTCAACTGAGCACACAAAGATTCAGAAGAAACCTGAGGATATGAGCAAACAATGCCCAATCCACAACAAGCCCCATCCTTTAAAGAAGTGCAGAGGCTTCAGGGAGATGTCCCTGGAAGATCAGAAACAATATCTTAAAGAGAACTCTATATGTTTCAAG
This sequence comes from Somniosus microcephalus, assembly GCF_052327205.1. Classification (NCBI taxonomy): domain Eukaryota; kingdom Metazoa; phylum Chordata; class Chondrichthyes; order Squaliformes; family Somniosidae; genus Somniosus; species Somniosus microcephalus. The sequence continues at coordinate 208,484,869 of NC_140993.1, read as the reverse complement.
TGCTGCTCGTCCACGAGCCATCTCACCAAGAACTGCAAGGTAGAGGCAAAATGCACTGAATGTGAAAGTGATCGGCACGTTTCAGCACTACACCCAGGCCCAGCTCCTTGGGAGTCAGAGTCGCCTCCTCCCGCTTCAGAGCACGGCGGGGAGAGAGAGGGAGCTGCTGGTCTGGAGATTACATCCAAGTGCACCGAGGTGTGTGGAGAAGGAGTGAGTGCAAGAGCATGCTCCAAGATATGCCTCGTTAATGTGTACCCTGTAGGACATCGCACACCAGAGAACAAGCCATCTCAGGTGAGCACACAAGACTTCCATCTTGGAGAATGGTCATCCAAGCTACCTTACCCCATGCAGTAGCCAGATCCGCTTGGTGTTTGACTCCAGTGCACCATATCAGGGAGTCTCTCTCAATGACGTACTCCTCACAGGGCCCGATCTTAACAACAGCCTCTGGGGCATGCTCATGAGATTCAGGAAAGAGCCCGTCGCCATCACTGCCGATATCCAGCACGTGTTTCATTGCTTCATGGTGAGAGAAGACCACAGAGACTTCCTCCGCTTCCTGTGGTATCGGGACAATGACCCCAATAGAGACATTGTGGACTACAGAATGCGTGTCCATGTCTTTGGGAATAGCCCATCCCCTGCTGTCGCCATATACGGACTAAGGAGGGCTGCCAAGGAAGAAGACGACGACTTTGGCAGTGATGTGAGAGGGTTCATCGAACGAGAGTTCTATGTCGACGATGCACTGAAGTCATTCCCGACCGAAGCAGAGGCCATCAGTACCCTCGGACGAGCCCAGGAACTACTTGCCCTATCCAACCTCAGGCTGCATAAGATAGCCTCTAACAGACCAGCAGTGATGGAGGCATTCCCCGCTGAAGATCATGCTAAGGACGTCAAAGACCTAGACCTCTTCACTGATGACCTCCCCCCTACAGCGTAGCCTAGGGGTGTCGTGGAACATAGCAACAGACACGTTCACGTTCCAAGTCTTAGACGTCAAGAAACCCTTCACACGTAGAAGAGTGCTCTCTACAGTCAACAGCCTATACGACCCCCTCGGCTTCTTAGCCCCTGTCACCAGGCTGCTCCTCAGGGAACTCTCCACACGCGCTGAAGAGTGGGATTCACCTCTCCCTGAAGAGATGGAAGCAGAGTTGGACAGATGGAGAGACTCACTCCAAGACTTACAGGAGATCCGAATACCTCGCTGCTATTTGTCTTTCTCTCCCTTAAATGCCCAATTCAAAGAGCTTTGTGTCTTTGCAGACGCATCCGCTAAGGCCATTGCAAGTGTGGCTTATCTGAAGGTCACCACTCAAGAATGACAAAGCAAAATCGGCTTCGTCTTTGATAGAGGCAAGTTGGCGCCCCAGCCAGACCTCACCATACCCAGATTGGAACAGTGCATAGCAGAACACAACCTACCCCCTCACAGCAGTCTACGGAAGCTGCATCCTATCATCGACACCGACAGACCGTCTCCGAGGTGGTTCTTCTTTTGTCGCCAGAGGACTCCAGTGACAAGTAGAGTTCGGACTATGTGGAGTCATTAACGACCCCAGACGGGGAGTGTTCTGGACCAATGGACTATTTTATGTGCAGATAGCACCCTCTGGTGGTGGTTATGTGTTAGCAGTGTGTTTGTATGAAGCAGAGGTCACACACAGAATACACACAGAATCCCCACAGTGCAGATAGAGGCCATTTCGGCCCATCGAGCCTGCACCGACACATATCCCACCCTATCCCCGTAACCCCACGTATTTAATCCCCTAACACTAAGGGTCAATTTATCATAGCCAAATCAACCTAACCCGCACATCTTTGGACTGTGGGAGGAAACCAGAGCACCCGGAGGAAACCCACGCAGACACAGGGAGAATGTGCAAACTCCACACAGACAGTCGCCCAAGGCCGGATTTGAACCCGGGTCCCTGGCGCTGTGAGGCAACAGTGCTAACCACTATGCCACAGTGCCTTTGTTCCTTTGTGAGGTCATTTGACCTTTGTTCCTTTCTTCCTGTGAGTGGTCATTTGAACTTCGTACCTTTCTTCCTGTGTACCCCAGGAAGTAGAATCCCAGGAAGTAGAATCCCAGGAAGAACCTGGCAGTAATGGAGGATTCCATGAGGATTTCACAATCCAATGTAATCTGATTTCATATGTTAGGCCAAGCGCAATATCTGTGAGTATCTTTGTTTGTTAGCATAATAGCAACGTTGTCAGAGTAGTATTTTGACAATAATCTATCTATATATATAAAGCGGTTCTTCTGTCTGTCTGTATTGAATTAACTCGAAAGTTATAGAGCGTACCTACACGTGTGTTACGTCGAAAGAAATCTGACGATTCCAGAACCGTCCTAAGCGTATTTACGTTTCGGCCGGACAAAAATTGCGCCCGCGGTATCCAAAAAACGTTCAACATTCCGCTCATTATCCGCTCATTAGCATCAAGTGACGTCGAGGTCGACCAATCGTACGGCGGGTTCCTGGCGCGTGTGGCCAGGCCCTCCTACGGTCGAGTGATGGGACGATTGACCAATCCTAAGTTTCGGTGACCTGACGGTCCACCAATCGGTGCCTGTGTGGGCGGGCCTTATCGTTCTGAACCAAGGTGAGTCGCCGCCATCTTGATTCCAAACTTTTCCTTTTTTTTCCCGCTTTCTGCGCCTTTAAAAAAAAACGTTGCTTTTAAAACACATATTGTTTTTTAAAAAAGTTAATTACTTTCTAAATCTTTTATCTAATCTCATTAATTTTCCTACCTTTCCCCGTTTTTCCAGGTAGGCCTCGGCCTCTCCTCCGCACCCACACCCGAGCTAGGCACCTCCCGGCCCCAGTCAACAAGCGGCCCCCGATCGCCGCCATCTTTGTGAAGGCTGGAGGGGCGGGCCTCAGCCGAGCGCCGCTACCGCCGCCATCTTAGTAAAGGCTGGTGCGGCGGTGGCGGCACGGAGCTCCGCGGAGCAGGTGCGTGGCGGCGTCTAACTCGCCCCCCCCCCCAGTCTGTCTCTCTCTCTCTCTCTTCCCCGCGCCTCCTGAATGCGCGGGGGAAGAGGCCCGGCGTCCCGTGGCCGCTTTCGGAGACTTCAACTCCGTGACAGGTGAGGAGGGTCTTTGTTCACGTTGGGCGGCGGGCGGGTTCCTCGGGTGCTGGTCCCTGGCGGTGTGGCCCGGAGCCCGGCTCTTACCTTACCCCGGAGAGCGGGCGGACGGCAGGGCCTGGAGTAGCAAATCGGGCACCACGGCAGAAGAAAAACTGAGAGCGACAGAGGGGAACAGACGTCAGAGAGACAGAGAAATAGGGAGGGAGGAGAGGGAGAGGGGCAGGGAGGGAGAGGGGCAAGGAGGGAGAGGGAAGAGAGAGAGGGTGGGGGGAAGAGAGAGAGGGTGGGGGGAAGAGAGAGAGGGTGGGGGGAAGAGAGAGAGGGTGGGGGGGAAGAGAGAGAGGGTGGGGGGGAAGAGAGAGAGGGTGGGGGGGAAGAGAGAGAGGGTTGGGGGGAAGAGAGAGAGGATGGGGAAGAGAGAGAGGGTGGGGGGAGGGAAGAGAGAGAGGGTGGGGGGAGGGGAAGAGAGAGAGGGTGGGGGGAAGAGAGAGAGGGTGGGGGGAGGGGAGCGAGAGGGTGGGGAGAGGGGAGAGAGGGAGGGTGGGGGGAGGGGAGAGAGAGAGAGGGGGAGGGGAGAGAGAGGGTGGGGGGAGGGGGGAGAGAGTGGGGGAGGGGAGGGGAGAGAGAGAGGGTGGGGGGAGGGGAGAGAGAGGGTGGGGGGAGAGAGGGTGGGGGAGGTGGGGGGAGAGAGGGTGGCCTGGGTCTGTACATTGTCAATGGTAGGTTCATAGGAGACCTCCTAGGAAGATCGACCTATTGCTCACCTCTTGGCTGCAGCACCGTAGACTATATGATTACGGATTTGGACCCATCCTCTTTCAGAGCATTCACAGTCAAACCACAAACAACACTGTCAGATCACAGTCAAATTACTATGTATCTTAAAAAGACAGAAACAAACAACATAGAAACACAACCCAGTAAACTGTACAACACCAAAAAATCGTACAGATGGGCCAAAAACTACACGGAAAAATACCAGAAAGCAATTAGCAATGAATCAACTCAAGCTCTCTTGGACACCTTTCTGGATAACATACACACTCACAATAAAGAAGGCGTAAACCGGGCAGTGAATAACCTAAACAATATTTTTGACAATTTGGCAACAAGGTCAAACTTGAAAGCTCGCAAGAACAAACCCAAAACAAAAAACTATGAAAAATGGTTTGACCCAGATTGCCATAACATGAGGAAAAAACTTAGAAAAATATCAAACCAAAAACACAGACATCCAGAAAACGAGGAATTACGCCTTACTTATTGTCAGACACTAACACAATACAGAAACACACTCAGAACCAAAAAAGAGCAATATATTAAGAATACACTCAGCTCCATTGAGGAATCCATTGATTCCAATTGTTTCTGGGACAACTGGAATACATTACACAAAAAACAACACGACGAATTGGCCATTCAAAATGGAGACACATGGGAAAACCACTTTGAAAAATTATACCAGAAACACACACTAAGGCCAGAGCAACACCAAATATGCAAAAAACTGGAAAAGCTCAAAATGGCCATAAAAGATAACCAAAACCCGCTAGGCTCCATAATAACAGAAAAAGAACTTTTGGAAAAACTCAAGGACCTGCGAACAGGAAAAGCTTGCGGGGCAGACGGCATACTAAGCGAGATGATTAAACACACAGACGATAAAATGAAACTGGCTATCCTAAAACTCTTCAACTTGGTTCTGAGTGTCGGTTACTTCCCTGATATCTGGAACAAAGGACTCATAACGCCCATATACAAAAGTGGGGACAAAGTCGACCCAAATAACTATCGAGGCATCTGTGTAAACAGTAACTTGGGGAAGGTATTCTGTAGCATCATAAACAAAAGACTTATAAACTTCCTTGAGGAGCACAATGTCTTGAGTAAAAGCCAAATTGGATTCCTGCCAAACTATAGAACATCAGATCATATCTTTACCCTACAGACCCTAATTGACAAACATGTTCATCAAAACAAAAGCAAAATTTACGCATGCTTTATAGATTTCCAGAAGGCTTTCGACTCCATCTGGCATGACGGTTTATTCCTGAAACTTATCGAAAGCGGGGTAGGGGGAAAAACATATGATGTAATTAAATCAATGTATACAAACAACAAATGTGCAGTTAAAATTGGAGACAAACAAACAAAATACTTCCCACAGGGGCGGGGGGTGACGCAGGGCTCGTCAATCTCACCGACACTCTTTAATATTTACATAAATGAATTGGCAAAACTACTTGAACAATCTACAGCACCCGGCCTCACCCTATATGAATCCAAGGTTAAATTCCTCCTCTATGCAGACGACCTGGTTCTGCTGTCACCAACTAAGGAGGGTCTACAGCAGAACCTAGATCTGCTGGAGTCGTACTGCCAGACTTGGGCCCTGACAATAAATCCCCAAAAAAACCAAAGTCCTTGTGTTCCAGCAAAGATCCAGACATCAGGGACCCAAAATAAATTTCACTCTAGGAACAACCAAAATTGAACAAACCACTAACTACATATACTTGGGCTTAAAAATCAGTTCTACGGGAAATTTCAAACTGGCTGTGAATGAACTGAAGAGAAAGCAAGAAGGGCTTTCTATGCCATTAAAAAAATCAATCCAAATAGAAATCCCAATTAGCATTTGGCTCAAAATTTTCAAATCAGTCATTGAACCAATTGCACTTTATGGCAGTGAGGTGTGGGGACCGCTAACACAACAAGAATTTGCAAAATGGGACAAACACCCAATTGAGATCCTACATGCAGAATTCTGTAAAAGTATCCTCCGGACTCAAAGGAAAACCGTAAACAATGCATGCCGGGCAGAACTAGGCCAATATCCACTAATAATCACAATCCAAAAAAGAGCCACCAAATTTTGGAAACACCTAGAAATGAGCAACCCCAATGCTACCATTACGAAGCCCTGAAATGCCAAGAGAGGACCATAAAGAAGAATACCCTCAGTCAACTAGTCCTGGGACTCAGTGAAGTAACTAATAACACTACTAACAATAACCAGCCCCAGGACAGTGACAGCGTAACACAAAGAATTCGACCCAACACAATCGTCGCTAAGCAAAAGGAAAAATATCTGTCATATTGGGCAGAAACAACAAAAACCCAAAGCAAACTCAATTGCTACTTGGCCCTAAACAGACAATACAACATAGCTGATTACCTGACCATAGTAAAGGATAGCAAACTGAGAAAAACCTTGACAATGTACAGACTTAGTGAA